>NW_022196894.1:30403578-30420884 GCF_008632895.1 Mastomys coucha | reverse complement strand
GAGGAATTGAGAGTTCTACATCTTCATCTGAAGGCTGCTAGCAGAATACTGACTCCCAGGCAGCTAGGGTGAGGATCTTAAAGCCCACACCCATAGTGACACACCTACTCCAACAAGGCCACACCTTCTAATAGTGCCACTCCCTGGACAGAGCATATACAAACCATCACATTGTGGAAGGGGCTTATCACAGCTCTAGCTACACAAAACCTCTTCCCTATCCCCGAATCCACATGCCTGCCCTCATTGGTCTGCTACAGTCACGGTCCTAGTTTCATGTCTGTTGCAGGGAGAAAACAACCTAACAAAAGTCAACTTATGATAGAAAGAGTTTGTTTGTTTCTTTCTTTCTTTAAATATTTATTTATTTATTATATGTAAGTACACTGTAGCTGTCTCCAGACACACCAGAAGAGGGCATCAGATCTCATTATGGATGGTCGTGAGTCACCATGTAGATACTGGGATTTGAACTCATGACCTTTGGAAGAGCAGTCGGCACTCTTAACTGCTGAGCCATCTCTCCAGCCCAAAAGGGTTTATTTCTAACTTAGAATTCTATTGCTGTGATGAGACACCATGATCACTTATAGAAGACAGAGTTTATTGAAGGCTTACAATTTCAGAGGGTTAGCATCATGACCATCATAGCAGGGAGCGTGGAAGCAGGCAAGCATGCATGGCGTTGCGTAGTAGCTGAGAGCTCATATCTTGAGACAACATGAGGTGGGGAGTTAATAGGGAATGCCATGGGCTTTTGAAAAGCCAGTTCCTCTAACAAGGCCACATCACATCTCTTAATCCTTTCCAAACAATTCCATCAACTGAGGACCAAATATTCAAATCCCTAACCCTAACCCTAACCCTAACCTTAACCCTAACCCTAATCATTTTCATTCAAACTGCCACAGCAGGGAAGTCGAAGCAGCAGGCACTGCAAACAGCTCATTATAGCACATCCACTACAGAGGAGAAAGCGAATACAAGTGTGCTTAAATTCTTCACTCTTGTACAGTCCAGTACGCAAGCCAAAGGAATGGTGCTTCTAATAGTGGGCGAGGTCTTCCCACATTAACTGAGTTATTAAGACAACCTTGCACAGACAGACCAACCTGATCCAGACAATGCCTCGTTGAGACTCTTCCTGGGTGATTCTAGATGGCATCAAGTTGACAAACCTAACGTCACAGCTACCATGATAGACAATCTCAAAAAATATCACAAATGGGGAAAGACATTAATAGGGATGCTAGGTATAAAACCCCTTGGAGATACGATCCAGGCAGGGAGGAAGATTGTGGTGTCTTTGAATACCAATTTGGGGAAATTCTCTTACTCCTAGACCATTAGTAAAATTCTGGGGTCAAGGCTCTTGGGGATGCTATGAATGATTGGAAGATTAGACTGGGTCAGCTAATAAATGTCACAGGCCTAGCTCAGTGCTGGTCTCGTGAAGTGTCCAATTCCACCCATATCGTGAACAGTGAGGATAGACCTAGTGTACCACCTAAGATAACGGCACCACCACCCTGCTCTGCCAGATGTCTTAGACTTCAGCCAACACCTTTCATGGTCAGTGAGGGTCACATTAGTTCATGCTCCATGTCGCCTAGTAAAGGAATGGACCCCAAAGAGGTGCTGACCAGCAGCTTTATAATAGGGGCATACCCCTGCTGCCAGGATAGACAGGTAAGGTGGTTGGCATTACAGAGTAGAAGTTGCTGTTATCCCTGCTGGTAGGATCCCTTGGTGAATACAAAAGAAGCCATTTGTCAGTCTCTGGTCTTGTCTGGCTCCTTTGATTTTTTTTCTTCTATTCTCTTTTCATAATGTAAATAGATGTCCCCACCCCCACATTTAATTTTTGTTTTATCTTCATTTTATATGAACGGACATTTTACCTGCATGTATATCTGTACACTATGTCTATGCCTGGTGCCCATGGAGACCCACAGCGGATATCAAATTCTCTGGAACTGGAGTTACAGATGATTGTGGGTCACCATGTGGGTGCTAGGAGTCAAACCCAGGTCCTCTACAAGAACAACAAGTGCTCTTAACCACTGGGCCACCACCCCAGCCCCAGATCTAGTTTGTTTCAGATCTTAGATGTTCAGGTCTTAGAACTTCTGAGAATTACAGTGACATTGATGGGAGGAAAAAAAAAAAAAAGAAAGCAAAGCTCATTGCTTTGCAAACAAGGGGAGAGAGAACCCCAGATGCACAGAAACAAAGGAATGGCAGAAGAGCAGCTGTGACAAGCATGAGGACATGCTTCCTGGGACACTGTTCTCTTGCTGCTCACTGTCACTGGGTGTCATACCATCCCAGAGGGTTCCCACAGGGATATCATCTTTGGGTTGCTGATTACAGGGCCAAAGTTCTGAGCAGGAGCATACAATTAGCCAAGCTTGGCTCTTGTACCCACCAATCCCTACCCTGGGACATTAAGAGGGAATAAATATCTGGTTCTCTAGATTCTCTAGTAACCAGGAGGCCCACTGGGACCTTCTTTATGAGGATCTCTGTCCACAAATCAATGTTTTATGTAGGACAGACAGGTGACAGGTGTCTGTCACAAACGTAAAAATGGCAATCAGAGATCCTCATGGGACAGATAGGCCACAGTGGGGTGTAGAAGTGATAGCTCAACTAGCAACTGCTTCAGATGTCAGGGAGCAACCATGGAGGCCAGGATCAGATCAGGCAGCTGAGGTACAGGAGTGCGGCCTCATGGGATTGCTGCTGATTCCTTTATTGTTGTCATTATTGTTATTATATTTCTTTATTTTATGAAATTTGTTAAGTGTATTGATTTCTGTTGAGGTCTGGCCAGTGGCCCAGGAGTCAGGCAGATCTGAGGCTGGGTTCTAGTTAGCTGTGTGAGTTATTTCAGCCCATACTATCTTTAGAATGGGGTTAGGAGTGCCTGTGGGGTATGGCTGCTGTGAGTGTTAAGTGGTCCTTGTCATCACAGGAGAGGCCCAGGAAACATTGTGGATGTCCCTCCAACTGTCCCTTCTCGTCCTTGGCTTACGATGGGTTCCCGGGCAGATAAGATGTGTAGCCCACCTGTTATTTTGCTTTCCAGCTCCGCTGTGAACTGCATACCCACATGCCACTTGTCCACATGTCCTTACTGAGCATCAGGAGGGGCTGAGGAATGCTAGCTGCAACCAGGCATGGCCTCTCTGCCAGAAGAAAAGTGATACCACCGAGGCCCAGATGCTACCAACAGACCACAGTCACGGTTCTGTGCTGTGGCCTCAGGAGGTTCCCGTGAAGGTCAGCTGGCTCAAGAGCCCTCCCCCGTACCTGACCACAAGACCTTGGTCCACTTATGCCTGAGTATATGTGCAAGGGGAGAGGCTGGCCTGTCTCCAGTGATGTCCTTCATCTCCTCTGACTGATTATTGTATTTCAGTAAAGGGAGACCTGACTCCTCACCCATGCTCTTCTCTTTTGTACTCAGTGACACTCAGTGTGACCTCAGAGATTATCTGAATGGACCCCATGTGCCTTAGATGTTTTTACTACATAGGAATTTGGGGAGTGATTTCCTGTTGCCTGGTTTGATTTGGTATTTTTACCAAGACTTGCCCTGGAGCCTGTTGAACCTTGAGCTCTGAATTAGTCAGCTGCCACTAGAGCAAAAGATGAGATCAACAGCTAATAATAATAATAATAATAATAATAATAATAATAATAATAAAAGCTTGTTTCTGCTCACGGTTGAGATGGTTCCAGATCAAAATAGGGCAAACCCACTGCTTTGGGTTTCAGGTCAAGTCAAAATAGGGTAGAGGTGGGGTGTGCCAACTGCTTGTCTTTTGCTCAGAAAGTGAATAAAAGGAAGAGGAAGGAGCTAAGGTACCCAACCCCCTTCAAGGGCACATCCCCTAGGGCTCTGTCTCCTAAATTCCCACCTACTGACGAACTACCCTAAGGACCAAGTTTTTAACACAGGGACCTTCCAGAGACAACCAAACCATAGAGAGCTCCCTCAGGGCAGGGACCATATTTGTTCATCTCAGGTCAGCTGAACCGTGGAGAACCTGGTCCAAGTGAGGGAGAACCACAGAGAATGTCTAATTGGTTTAAATATCAAGTTACTGGCTCAAACAGGTTTAAAAGAAAGTCTGTTAACATGCAGTTATTCTTGCCGTAGCTCATGCTCACCTGCCATTATTTTAAAGTTAGATGTAGTTTGTTTTTCTTCTCTCGTAAAAGCATGCCTTGGTTAAGATTTCAACCCAAAAGAGGAAAGAGAAAGAGTGAAGTAGCGTGGAGAAGAAAACCTGCAAGACCAGCGCTTGCATCCAGGGAGTGCTAATGCGCATGTCCAGCTGCTCACTCTGCCTGCCCACATGGGGACCATGCACACTCAGTGCTCCCAGATTTGAAGTTCTTAATCTCACTTGCTGCGTCTCCCTCATTCCACTTTCACCCTTCAGCTTTAGAACCATTAATCATTTTCCTTTCTCACATTTTATACAAGAAAATCCAACCGGCTTCTCTTCCTCGAACAATGCCCAGAACTCCACACTCTCCACGAACTCGCCATCTCTACAGCCATCACTCAGGTGGGCTGAGATGCTACAACGGTCTCTCACCAGTGTTACTCCCTGTTGGTACCTGCGCCCGCCTGAACACCGGGTCTCGTCCCTGGATATTAGCTGGAAACTTCTTTTCGTAACAGGTGGCAGGCCTGTGCTTCATACTCTTCCATTTCATTTAGAGGAAAAGCCAAGTTTGGGCAACAGCCTGTAGGAACGAACGGTGAATGATGGGTACTGCTGCAGCCGCCTCTCTAGCCTGCTCGCTGTACGCCTGCTCGCTGTACGCCTGCTCTCTGTCAGCTGCTAGCGACTTTGCTGTTCCCTTGAGGCACCCACCAGGCCTGCTCAGATCTTGGGTCTTGGGGGCCTTTGTGTGCACTGCTCTGTTTAGAAGGCCTCTCCTCCAGACATCTGCTCAGTGCCTCCTCCTTCTCCACCTCCCTCTGCCCCTCCTCAGTATACTCTACCCACAATGCCCTTCTCACGCTACATACGGACTGCCATTCTTTGATATACCTGATATAATATGTATTTCTTTTATTTGTCTTTACCACCTGAGTCCTTCAATTATAATGTCATCCTTTGCTCGTTGTGACATCCCTAGTTCTTTGCACATAGTCAGTACTTTGTGTGTTGAGGATGTAGCTCAGTGTTGGAGCAAGTTCTCAGCAGGAGCAAAACACTAACACCCCCCACACACACACACACCCCGGAATTGAAATCACGACAAAGCTTCTCCATGAATATGTTAAGTAGTTAATAAAAACAACAGGCAGCTCTGGGGTTGCTCTGAACAAAGGGTGCGTGTGTGCACTCAACTGCCTTCCTTGTGTTCTCAGTGTGGGGCAGGCATAAGTTTTATAGAGTGGTTGCAAATAACTCAAACTCTTAGGCTGGTATGTTTGTTTGGTGTGTTTGTTGAGTACCTAAAACAGAAGAGAGACCATGCTGTGTGTGAGGAGAGCATTCAAGGATGTCTCTGGGGGTTGGAAGACCCTCAGTGAGTAAAGACACTGCTACAGAGCTTAATGATCTGAGTTTGACTCCTGGGACACACATTATGAAAATAGAGAACCAGCTCCCTCAAGGTATCCTTTGACCTCCACACACATGCTTCCAGTACACAAAATAAACGACAATTTTTTTAAAAAAGTCTCCTACTACAGAGTAAAGTTAGCAGGGGATGCTTAGCATCAACAAAGATAACAAGACTGGACAAAAAAAATCTATTTGCATCACATTTGGACAAAAATTGTATCACATTCAACCAGAACAGAATGTCCTCACTGTACAGAGAGAGCAGCAGGCCAAGAGAAAGATGGACACACAGCCAAAGAGGTCACTCACAGATGGAAGGATGTGACGCCTCCCATGGAAAAGAAAATTTGACTCTGCTACCAAAGACGGGTAAACGAATACAGTTAGAGAGTCCTTATTGTGCTTCACATAGGTAGGTAAGGATTTATAATTTTTTTTATAATGATAATAGTTTTTTTTTATTTATTTATTATTTTTATTTTTATTTTTTATTTTTTGGTTTTTCGAGACAGGTTTTCTCTGTGTAGCCCTGGCTGTCCTGGAACTCACTCTGTAGTCCAGGCTGGCCTCGAACTCAGAAATCCGCCTGCCTCTGCCTCCCAAGTGCTGGGATTAAAGGCGTGTGCCACCACCACCCTATAATTTTTTTAAGATTTATGAAAATTGTAATAAGTGAGTGTATGTTATTAAGTATTTTAAGCATGGATGAAACTAGTACAGGATTTTTGAGGCAAACTCGACTAGTTATTTGACAATTTAAAGCCTTGAAAATGGGCTGTGGGCAGGCTGGGCTCCACCATGATGAGCAAGTATATGGTAGCGAGAGGGAAAGAAAAAGAAGCAGAGCCATTGTGCACTATGAAGAAAGGTAGACCTGGAGGCGCGATGGCAGTGAGGAATGGCCTGATGCAAGCGGCCTGCACTCTACCTGAGGCCATGGTGACATCTGGGCCCATGCAGCTGCCTAGGGCCACATCTGGATCCTAGCCCTGCCACACAGCAGGGGTCTGCGTTGATGTCTGTGGCCTGCATGTTGCTGATGTTAAAGGGGGTTTGAGCTAGCTAGGGCCCCCTTTAACAGCCTGGGAGAGCTGGCTCTGATGGTGTAGCCTCTAGAGACCGGACAGGCTGACCAGCTCAGTTACCACTCAGGCCCAGACTAGCCCATTCCAACATTTACCACACCTACCAGCTGCTGGAGCACATGAAGAGGCCAGTCCTGCAGATCCAAAACTGCAGGATCTCCATAACTCAGGGCAAAAAGCAGGATATCAGAGGGCAGTCATGGGGGTCCAGTATTGATGGTGTAGCAGAAGCCTGGGGCCTCTAATCAGACCAAAGATGGATTGCAATGAACATTTGCAAGTAAAGCTATTTGAACAAACGGGTATACTATGTGTGTGGCACACCACAGCTGCCATGGTGAGGGGTTGTTATTGTTTTGTTTTGTTTTGTTAATTTTCTTTTGGCAGGGAGGTTACAAGGATGGCAGATATGGAAGGACTGGGAAATAAGTGGAATTGGGGTACATGGTGTGAAATTCACAATGAATAAATTATGAAAATGTACATCCCTTCAACCCAGAGATTTTCCTAGTTTATTTCAAGAAAATAATGAAAAAAAATCTATATAGAACTAGTTATGACTGCCAATAAAAAAAAAATCTAAGCAAAACAAAAACAAACCACCAAAAAACCCTCAAGGTATTCCAATGAGGCACTTTAGTTAGCTGTGGTAGATGTTAAAACACAATAATGTTTTATTCAGTCTATAAGAATTCCTGGCTGGAGTGACGGCTCATCAGTTAAGACCTGCTCTTGCAAAGGATGAGAGTTTGGTCCCTAGCATCCATGGCAGGCAGCTCACAACTGCCTGTAACTCCAAATTGGGATCTGATGCCCTCTTCTGGCCTCAGTGAGCACTGCACTCACATGCACATACCTCACCACAGACACACACAACACAGGTGATTAAAAATAAAATAGCTTGGGGCTGGAGGGATGGCTCAGAACATACCAGAGGACTTGAGCTTTATTTATTAGCATGGAAGAAAGTTCATAATACTTTTGATACTTTTGATCTTATTTTTTTTTTTAAATGAAACTGTTTTTTTTCCCTCCAAATTACTTTTCCTTTTATCTCTAGCAACTTCCTTTCCAACATCAGAGCCAAATTCCATTGTTACTTAGAAGACAGACAACCTGCTTGGTATACAAGAGCCTTCGTGATGTGGCCTCAGCCTGCAGTGCCCACTCCTGTATCCTGTAACCTGTATCCTGTGCTCCTTCTGCAGGAGTGTCTCATGCTCCCAAGCAACACCTGATTTGATTTTGAGTTCTCGCCCTCATGGTTTCTTCCTGTTGGAATATTCTCACTTCCATGGGTCCCTTCTCCTGGAAAACTCCTATTCATTCTCAGAAGCCCCGTTCAGATGAGACCTTTTCATGTGTCTGTCAGATTCCCGAGAGAGGAGATGATTTCTTGGTCTCTTTGCTTACAGTTTTGTTGTAACACTTAACATGCTATGTTGTAATTTAGGTTTCTGGAATTATCTGTGTTCAGAATAAGTACTAACTAGTTTATTGTTCATATCTGTAGTTCCAGAACTGGGGTACACAGAGGGTCACCCAAATGTTCCGAGTACCTGAGATGGATAATGGGTTATGTGGTGGTTTTAATGAGAATGGCCCCCAGTAGGCTCATATTTTTGCATGGTTGGTTCTTGGTGGAACTGTTTAGGAGGAATTAGGAGATGTGGCCTTGTTAGAGGAGGTGTGTCACTGGGAGCAGGTAGGCTTTGAGTTTCCAAAGCCTATGCCAACATCAGTCTAGAGCTCTCTCTGCCTCTAACTTTTGCATTAGATGTAAGTAAGCTCTCAGTTACTACTCTAGCACCAAGCCTGTCTGCCTGCTGCCACGTTCCCTGCCACGATGGTCATGGACTTGCCCTCTGAAACTGTTAGCAAGTCCCCAGTTAAATGCTTTCTTTATGAGTTGCCTCAGACACGATGTTTCCTCACAGCAATATGACAGTGGCTAAGACAGGTTTTATGAGCAGATGTCTCTGAAATTAGGGCAGTGAGCTCTGAAAGCTAAGGAAAGAGCACCCTGCAGTACAGTCAATCAAGACATTGACTGACTCGCTATCATCTCAGGCTGTGCTGTGACAAAGTGTGGAGGAAGGCCGCTAGCTTATGAAGCCCCTACACTGAGTCTTTTTTCTTCTCCTGCTTTGTACTTTCTTCAGTTGGTGACACCTACGCCAGAGGATAATTTAACATTAATTGCATACATGTAAGGACCTGTGCATAGAATGTTGATGATGATTACTAGTAAGCCAGAAAAAAATTATAAAATGTGGGACAGAACAATTGGAAGTATTTGGAAATTATAGTTATATATGTGTCATTATAAATATACTTTATTATATAAATCATATATTATATAAATAAACATTACATATATAAATATATATTTGTGATTATAATTGTGTGAGGAGGGAGGAGGGGATCAAGGTTCGCAGGAATAATGTCACTGAATCAGCAAGAAGCAAAAGGAGGTGGAAAAAATTCTCAGCCATTAAGATTCTGAAGGTATGTGGAGACAAGGTAAAAACACTGGGGATGGGGAGATGGATCAGTGGATAAGAGAGCTTGCCTTAAAAGTGTGGCAACTTCAGTTCAGATCCTCACCACTCGTATAAAAGCGAGCCACAGCTACACGCAAGCCCCAGCACTGCCAGGGATGGGACAGAGACAGGAGGATCCCTGGGCCTTGCCAGCAGGCCACCTAATGTCCTTTGCAGGCACATGTACATGTACACGCGCACACACACACACTCCATAAAGATGATAGCAGGTATGAACCTACTTTGTCACCTGTGACTAGATATGACCTCTGAGACGACAAAACCCCAAAGCCGTGAAGAGAAGAACAGTAAGATGAAGGACTTTGCTAACAAGATTTCCTAAAGCTTCTGGACATTTAGTTCTTCTTTTATCCCCCGAGAGAGGGCTGGCCACCCAGCTTTGTGAAGCAGTGTCTGTAAAGGAGCACACATCACATCACATCACTAGCTAGTCTGTGAAGCTTAAAGTGAGGTATCATGCCAGCCAGCCATTATTTGTTGTCCTGGACATTTAGCTCCTTGCATCGGCCCACAGGAAGGTTCTGGAAGATTCCTTTAAAGAAAAATGAGCAAGGATGTTGGTTGGCATTTTGGGCCCCAGACAGTTGTTCTCCATGTCTCTCAGTGGCTCCTCATGATGTCTCTGCTGCTTGTGACCAGCTGGGACTGGTGAGCATCTGCCTCCTTTCCCAGAAGCCTAGCACCCTGAAGACTAGTCCCTTTTTTACTCCAGGTGCCAAAGTGACAGAAGCCAAGTTTTAAAAGCTAGAAGTAAACTCATGAAGATGTGGATGTGTTCATAATCTAGTTATGCCATTCACAAAGGTAGTTCTCTGCCGGAAGAGCATAGTGTCCCCGGGACACCTTCCTTTCCCTGTCAGTGGCCTATTCTGAGCTCTCATTGTCTCAACAATTGTGACCAGGGCCACTAGGCAAGATATATAGTATCAAGTGTGTTACATCTTCAGATGAACAATTAGAAAAAAAATAAAAGGATATCCTAAATATTTTGGGAAACATCCTTTTACTATAAAATTGTGCCTGAAGCTTGTCAGAAACTTAATTTTAACTGGGCCTCCTCTGTTTCTTATTGCTAACTCTAACAACACCCCCTTTTTCTTCAAGAATAATATTTATTTGCAGAGTGCACAATCCAAGTTGTGTACCATGGTAGGTGCTTTGCAAACAGTGCTCCTTTGGAAGAGACAAGATCTTGCTTAGGCCCTGCTGGTCTGGATCTTGCAATCACCCCCCTGCCTCTGCTTTCCAAATTCCATTACAGGTGTTGTAGCTGCACTTGGCCTGAACAGGCAAGGTGCTTACTGATACAGGTTTGGAAATTGGAAGTCCAAGGTTGAATGGCTTCATCTCTTTGGCCTCTAAGTGAAGTTCCTTTGGCTAAGTCAAATGGCAGAGAAACAGAAAAGAGACTTGTCTGCTGTATGCAGAAGAGGCCAAGGGCGCAAGCTACACTCATATAATAAAAACTCACTCCCTGGAGAACTGGAGTCCTTTGGTAAATACTCCAATCTTCCTGAATGTGATTTCCATAGCCTAATCGATTTGTACTAGGTCCTGCCTCTTGAAGGTTTACCTCTCCAACATGGCTGTACCAGGGACCAAGGCTCCAGCCCAGAAATCTTTGGGAAACAAGTACTCCCAAAGCATTGGCCGAGATGTAGAGGTGGATGAGACAGTAGGAAGTAAGGACCAAGCCAGTGTTGTGGCCACTGATGCAGCCAGCATGGGGCAGTGGGGAGCTGTGGTAGGGCTGGGCCCCACCCTCTGACTTTCCCACCCCCAGCCTAATATGCAACGGTCACAACTATATTTATGAGGAATGGAAGAACACGCTGTGCCTAACCCTTAAGCCAGCAGAAGAAATCAGGAATGGAATCCATGGTTTGAAGACATAAAAAGATAGAGACTTTATTTAAATAGATCTTAATGAGGAATAAATGAGTTTTATATGTAAAAAAAATTTTGGTAAATGTAAAGCCAGTCATCCATTAGCTCTGGTGTGTGCGCATGTGTGTGTGTGTGTGTGTGTGTGTGTGTGTGTGTATACACACAGTCTGCACTCATATATAAGCAATACCCTCCTTTTCAATATGTCTGTGTAGGAACCCATCCATCTGTATATTTGGTCATCCTGGCCTTTTCCTGTACCCCCGGTCTACTAAACAGGTAGAGTCTGGTTTCACTCCTTATACTCATTCTTGAAGAATCTCAAATCATCATCATGCAGCAGGCCCTTTCCAGTCTCCCTAGAGCAGAGGCAGACTGATGGGTGGGTCCTGAGGTATCCTAGGTGCAGATGCCCATCTGGGATGAGGCCTCACAATTCTGAGTCCAAAGGGTAGGAGACCTTGTTCATGGAGCAGCCACAGAAGTGAAGGATCACAAATACTAAGATCCCCAGTAGCAAGAGGGCACCCAGGGCTCCGAAGAGGATCCCATAGAATGCCCCAAGTTTCACACTTAGGTGCTCACAGTGGTCGCCCGAGGATGTGTAGATGGTGAAGGATTTGCAGCTGGGGACAGAGAGAACAAGTTGTGGTCAGTGAGGAGGCCTTCCACTCCTGGGGACCAGAGGTCATTATGCAGGACAGGCAGGTCTATCGGCTGGATAGAGGATCTAGGCAGCTGAGGCCATTTTGAATTGAGGTCGCCAATCAAAGGAGGGAGGCATAGCCTTAAAAACCAGGTCTGGATAACACATTCTACACCATCAGTATGGCTCAGGAGGGTGGCAGATGAAGGTATGTGTGCCCGCACAGCCACGAACCCATCCCCTTATCTCTCAATGGATGAGTTTCAACCTCTACTCAGCCCACTTCCTTTGACCAGTCCTGGACTAAGAGTGGGATAAGAGTAAACAGGGGACACTGGAAAACAAGCCCCTGTGTCCCTGCAGACTTAGAGTCCTCTCCTCGGGGAAGACACAGTTTGTTGATATATGGAGGGGGCCTAAGGAACCAGCTTCAGGGGTGTCCCCAGACTGAGTCCCCTGGGCAGGACTGGGACCAGCCAAGATACTTGATTCCTTTCCACAAGGTCTGGAGGGCTTCCATTCTTCAGTGGCTCTGGTACCCTGGCATTTTACTTCCTGGGTGCCCACTGGAGCCTCCTCTCTCTACAGTGCAGTTTCCCCCATGTCTGGAATGGTTGGAATAACCTTTTGTGACCAGCACATCTTTCTCCTCCATGCAGAGGAATGCCACACACCCCTCTCCCACTGCCCACTTTCTCTGCTTCTTGTCCTCCAGCCACTAGGGAGTCATCCCAGTGTCATGTCTTTGGAGGGGCCATTGCTTTCCTGGGCCTACTGTGGTGTCCCATCAAATCTGAGTTCCCCAGTACTATGTTTTCCTGCCCCAGGCCCCTACTCACTTGCACTGGGGCCCATTTGGCAGGTGCTCGCATTGGCCTCCATTATGACAGTAGCCCTCACTACAGGGGGACACACAGGTGACGCCATCCTGGGGGCTGTAGACCAGGTGGTAGCCTTTGTAGCCATCACATCTGAAGTGCTTGTCCAGTGTATCTAGGTTCACTGTAGGCAGGAAAAGGATACATGGGGTAAGCAAACCACAGAGATAAATTCATGCCTTTTTGGTCAGCCAGTCAAATTTTAGGTAGGTGTTTATCCTGAGAAACATCTGGTCAAGTGCTCAGAGTCCTGCAGCTTTAGGTATTCAGTTCTCTGTGCTTGATCCTATTAATATTGTGTAATAGGGGTCAGAGTGCATAAAGAATAAATTACTGTACAGCTTTACCAAGAGGATGGCAGTTTACAGGGTCTGAAAAGGCCAGCAGTGAGTGAAGTTAGCCAGAACTGGGCTGTAACTCAGACTCTCCCACTCACTCGCTGTTAGGATTTAGGGGCTTTTTTTTTTTTTTTTCCTGAGTCAGCCTCAGTTCCTTTAAAAATAAAGTATAAAAACAGCCCTAACCTACTGTGATGCTAAGTGAGACCCTGCATGTAGAGTGTATGAGACAGGGCCGGATGCATAGAAAACCTTCAATAAGAAGTAGCTACCCCCACAACACTTAAACTTTGTTACAAACACCCGATTTCCAAAAGATCATTGTAAAAATAGTATGCCAAGTGGGAGTAGGTACACAATATTTGAGGTAATGTAGTTATTATTATTTAATGTGGAGGGTACCAAACATAGGTATGATTTGATTCCTTTTTAAAAAAACTATATGTGAAATTTCCTAAGGTATAGCAGAAGAAAATTAGAATACAAAGTAGCATTTTCTTTTCTGTCTTATTTCTGTAACCGCATGTTTCCTAAACTTTCTATAATAAACATTGTGTTTTCTTCTTCTCTAGCTTGCTCTCTCTCTCTCCCTCTCTCTCTCTCCTCCTTTCCTTCCTCCTCTCTCTCTCCCTCCCTTCCTCTCCCTCCCCCATCTTTCTCAGTTTTTCCAGACAGGGTTTCTCTGTGTAGCCTGCCTCTGCCTCCGGAGTACTGGGATTAAAGGTGTGCACCACCACCACCTGGCTCTCCTTCCTTTCTTTCATTCTTTCTGATATGATCTCATGTAGCCCAGATTGGCTTCAAACTTGCTACACAGCCAAAGCTCTCATTGAGCTTCTGATCCCCCTACAAGCTTCACAGGTGCCAAGATGTGTTGGTTTTTTGTTTTTAATGGACACAGTCAGGGCTGCTCCTTTACTCTCCCCACTGTAGCTACCCAAATGCACAGTAGTTTGGAGAAACTTCACTTTATTGCTCCAAGAGGCAGGAAGCATAAACCAGATTCTAGAAGCAGCTCTCTTCAGGTGCTGGACCTGTAGTCCCTACCCTATTCTTTGCTTCATTCTAGAAGCCAGGGAGGAGGCTGTTCCTCTGTCTCCCTTGTTACCTGCCTAAGAGAACCAGGGGCCCGCCAGAAACCCCATCCTATTTTACCACTGGGACCATGAATTCTGACTTGAGTTGGACCACATCATTTCAGAAGGAGTCCTCTCTCCTGCCAGTCTCTATGCTCAGCTTAAGATTTTCCAGTTGGAGGACAAGGTGTGGTCCTTGTGTTTTCAGTGCGATGATAGTTTAAGAATAGCATGAATGGTTTTACTAAAGGAAGTGGAGCCAGCTGGATGCTGTAGTGTTATCCCCAAAACCCCCCCGCACTTTCGAGGCTAGTGCAAGAGGTTTGGGAGTTTGAGGCCCACCTGAGCTACACAGTTAGATCTTGTCTCCAAACCCAAACAAGCAAATGAGTAAATACATTAAAGCCATCAGGCAGCCTAGGATTGGAATAAATACCAGTGACATTTCCACATGGGCCCACTGGCAACATCTTTTGTCCCTGCTCTGAGTCTAAAAATAGTTGTGGGAAATGTTAAATTTTGCTCAAAGATTTGCAAACAGCCAAGCTAACTTAACCTGTTTCGGCCGAGGACCTGCACACACTACTTTCTACCAAGGGTTGACAAGCCCTGCAGGTCTGTCATGGCCCTCTATTTACTTTTCTCCTCTTCTCCAACAAATCCCTGTTTTGTCCCCAAGATAGAGTGACTCACGGGCCGTCCTGTCCTGGATATCTTCCCTCGAGATGGGGAAGAAGTGGACGTTCTTCCTGGCTCCTCCGCTCCTCTTCTGCCTCTCCTGTTGAGCCTGGAGGAGGAAGGCCTCCCTCACGGCGCCTATCAGCTGCTCGTTCAGATAGTGGATGATGGGGCCCCTGGGACGGTACTTGAAGTGGGAGGTGACCTTCCAGTGATGAATAGACTTGCTTGAAGGCTGTGCTCCTGGAGAGCTGTATGGGAGGGGTACAATGGGGGTTTGAGGAGCAGAAGAGAGGGAGAGGGGAGCCATGGGGGACAGCCTCACTTACATTCGCATCAGTATCACTAAGCTGTTGGAGAAAAAAGCCTGCATGTCCAGGTTCTCTAGTATGTACGCCACCTACATTGGAGGAAGATGGGGGGGGGGGTTGTTGGTGTGGGAGGATATAGGGCTAGTGAGGATTAGAGAGGCCTCGCCCAGCTTTGAATGTAGGGCCCAGGCTGCTCTCATTCCCACACCCAGGCCCAGGTCAGAGGCTGGCCTGAGTCCTTGCTTCATAAATACTCAGTGGGTGAAGAATGGTAGCATCCTTCCCCTTCCTCTGCTGCAACATTGCCAGGGGAACATCTGAGACAAACGCCTCTGTTCCATCTCTGATCCCACCCTCTCCCCTCAATATGTACGAAACACAAACTGTTCAGCTAAGCCCTAGAGATGGCCAGGTGCCAGGAATGTCACCTGTTATATCCAAAGAGCCTTTGGTCGAGGGCAGCACCCGAATGTCACCAGACCTGACTCATTGGGATTTAACGTTTCTGGCAGTCAGAATATCAATAGTAATAATCATTTTGAATGCCTGTTGTGTTTCAGTGCCGAGTGCATTGCACTATTATCATTTAGGTCTTGACACAGTCTACTGACTGGTACTACTTACTATCGTTCACTTTTAAACACAAAGCTGCTATAAATAGCTTGTCTAATTATTGCTCCTGCTCTAGAGAGAGGCAGGACAGAGTTCCGAGTTACTGTGGATAGGAGTCTAGAGTTTTCACCACTCACTAATCTGGCTACTTTGCTTCATGGAGGTATAGACAAGGACATGGTATCAGAGGAGTTCCAGTTCCCTCTGGGGAATCAGGGAGGAGGTGACTTCTGCCATATAGTAGCCAGAGAGTGTGAATCATGAGTGGTACCCAGAGGGACAGACTGGAGTGACGTGCCACTGAGATTCTTCTCAGGGCAAGCTGGTGATTCTAACACATTCTGTGGTCTCTAATCCTGAAGCTTCCTGGCATCCTAGCCCCTTGAACCGCCCCTGGGCAAGAGGCTCCCCCTCTTTGGGAAATTAAAGTAGCTGAAGGATGTGCAAGCTACAGCAAGGTCCCTGTAGGGCCCTTTCAATATCTGCTTCCCACTGGGAGCCCAGCACTGACCGAGGCGTTGACGTCAGCTGCGGAGGCGTTTTCATCCTCTCTGAGAGAGAGTATGATGGTCCTCAAGGGAAGCTCTGGAGATAAAGAAGACCCATCTCAGGCCCACGGGGTTCCCAGACTTATCCAACATCTCCCCTGTGCTGCTCCGAGAGACAGCCCCAAACACCATGGCAAGGTCACTGAAAACCAATACCCCACTGCTCCTGTGCTAGCCAGGCCTTCTGTGTAACCATGAGCTTTTCCACCCAGCCTCTTTATTCCCTGAGATAACAACTCTGAGACTGAATTACTATGAATACATGCTTAATATTATTAATACCCTGACTGCTAGAGACATTAAATACCAATAAATAAAGCTTTGGTTCATTCCTGATAGCTCATAACTTATGATGTTCTAATTTTTGCCACGAGGTTGGTTACCTCTCCTCCATTTCATACCACCCTCTTGCTAGGAGTTTGGAGCAGATCTCTCTCCACTGACTATCACAGAAGTCGCCTCTCTGTGCTGGAACTTGCACCTCCCTGTTTCCTGCCTAAGTTAGTAGGCCAACAGCATTTGACAGGTGGAGCTTCCACACACTGCACGGAGATGCTCTCTAGACTTCCTTGGTCTGTCCTCTGCAGATGGCGGGGCCCATGGTTCACACTAGGACAGCTGTGCTCACCATGTCCTCCAGCCCCAAACTCACCACAAAGAAGACGGTAGTCTCCTGGTTGTATTTGGGACAGACTCACCTCAGTTCTGATCTGTGCCTCTGAGGAACTTGGGTCTCAGACACTGGTTTTCCCATCATTCCCAGACATGAGAGACAAGGGGGACTGGCATGGCAGGAGCAGTTAGCCATACCTTTATAGATGGTGGGAGTAAAATTGTTCCCAGCCAGGAAGCAGCGGTTATCAGTGAAGGCAGGGGGGCAGGTACAAGTGGGCTCGCACTCTGGAGCCCCAAAGATGTCGCAGTGGCCATGGTTATAGCAGTAATTCACAGGACAGGTATGGTTTTGGCAGAGGAAAGAGTCCTCCAGAGCTGCACAGTGACGTCCATTTCCAGTCATGTCTGGAGGGCAGGCCTCACAGCCCTTCCCAGGAATGCAGGTCACATTAGGGAAGCATGGCTCATCAC
>NW_022196894.1:30393788-30402863 GCF_008632895.1 Mastomys coucha | reverse complement strand
TCTGGAGGGCAGGCCTCACAGCCCTTCCCAGGAATGCAGGTCACATTAGGGAAGCATGGCTCATCACAAGGATCCTTAGAGTACTCACACAAGCGGCCAAAGGTATTCCCATCACACTTGCAGCTGGTCACCTGAATAACAGCAGGGCTGCTGGTGTCCACGAGCTAAAGACCGTCAGCCCTGACACTTCTGCTGTGTCTCAGTCCCTCCGGCACCCTTCCTGAACAGGCCAAGACTGTCAGTCCCTCCCCAAAGCTATTCAGTCCCCTGCCTGGCCCCATAGCAGACTCTCAGCTTCACCTCTTTGGTAGAGGAGGACAGGAGAAGAAACAAAAGGGGGGGGGAAGCAAAACCACAAAGCAGAAATAAGGCAAAATCTGTGGACTTGGGTCATGAAGCTTGACCACAAATGCGGACAGAGAGGATTTTCTCCAAATTGAGGAAGGTGCACTTCCTCAGATTGAGGAAACAGCAAAGAGAGCTGGGAGACACCAAGCAGCATCCTGCCCCTCTCTTCCTAACCCCAAAGAGAGGTGAGCTACTGCCCATGATGCTCTGTAAGGGCTTCTTGTGTCTAAGTGTAGTGGGCTCAGTCCCCCTGGTCTGGAGGGAGTCAGGGCAGCTACACTGGAGGCTACAGACCTCTATCCAGAAGCACAGGTAAGTCTTCCCGTCCTACACCTCAGGGCCATGGTGGGGAACCGTGGGAAAGGCTGAGGTGAGCATTTTAAGCCTGACCGAATGGGAGGTGTTCTAAGCAATGATGAAAGTTCACCTTCACACACGTTTGTAGCCCAAGATGCCCCTGCACCACTCACCCACCACAGCTCCATCCTCCTCCCTACATACATCTTGCCCAGGAGAGAGCACACTCACAGCATCCTTCCACTTGCCCCACCCCCAGCTCCCACTATTCACCTCGAGGGAAGAATTGCCCTCTGTGCTGGTCTCATGGTACAAACACTGCTCCTCCTTACTGCAGAAGCAAGCCACAATCTTGGGCTGGAGTACCGATAACAAGTTAGTCCTGACATTTGTCGCTAGAATCTCTAGGGTACATGCTTCTTTGGATGTTGGTGTCCACTGCAAACTCCCGTTTTCTGTCCAGAGAAAAGGAGACCTCGGTGTCTGGAAGAGCTCTCTGCTCTGTGGTCCTGTGCATCCTGGCATCTAACACCGGGACTACTGAAGTGGTCCTCCCACACCCTCAGGCATCCTTTTGAGCAGAGCTGGGATTCCCAGGGTGATGTTGGTCATGCTCCTAGCTGGAGGGAGGCAGCACCTGCTGAATGTGCTGGGTGTAGGTAGAAATATACACAAGGGAAGACGACCCGCCCCCTAATGAAAAGGCCCCTAAATGCACCCCTGCCTGTGGCTGTGTCAGAAGGGGTCATGCTGGGGACCAAGCATGGTCCTCTTAACACACCCCCAAACTGCAAGGTGGGATGGCTTCATCTCCCAGCATCGCTTCTACCTTCTAAGCATCCCCTCCTCTGCCTTTCCAGGCCTTAGGTACCTCATCAGATGTCAGACTACAGGGCATAAAGAACAGCTTGGAAGGAGCAGAGAGGAGGGGTAGATGGGAGTTAACTTTATGCCATCACTTTCCAGGATGCCCAGGGTGGTGGAAAGCCCTGTAATGCTACTTTGTGCCAATGCCATGCCATAAGGAACAAAGAAGGTGTCGACAAAGTGACCCCTCCGTGCCCAGAAAAGCAAAATGAGACAGTTTCTGGTTAGAGCCCAGAGAAAGGCCCCTGATGATTTTGGTTTAGCAAAGAAAGTCACCATCCCTTCCAACTTTGGCCCTTTAACCCAAGTCACAGCTGCTAGCCCAGGTTCTCAGATGCCATTACTAAGAAGGGAAGATGGGCTGTGTTAGTCCCAAACCAGAAAATCAGACAAGGATTCAGAAAGCCAGATAAGCATGGCTAACTGACGTAAAAACAACAAAAAGTCCCAGTGAAGTTATTTGTACTTTCTGATCTTATTCCACAGTGTGTTATTCATTTAATAGATAAGATAATGCTTTAAACTCATTGGTTTTATTACATTTATTTATCTTGTAGGAGGGTAGGGGAGCATGTATTCATGCCATAGTATTCATGTGGCGGTCAGAGGACAGCTTGCAAGACTTGGTTCTTTCCTTCTACTATATAGGTCCCAGGGATGAGACTCAGGTCATCAGGTTTGGTGGCAAGTGCCTTTACCTGCTGAGCTGTCTCACTAGCCCTGAAAACTATTATTATTATTATTATTATTATTATTATTATTATTATTATCATTATCATTATTATTATTATTATTATTATTGGTTTTTCAAGGAGGCAGGGTTTATGGGTATAGCTCTGGCTGTCCTGAAACTCCCTCTGTAAGTCAGGCTGGCCTTGAACTCAGAGATCCGAGTGCCTGACTCCTGAGTTCTGGGATTAAGGGCGCATACTGCCACCACCAGGCTAAACTAGTCTTTTTTAATGTTCATATTTGATTATTCTAATAATTTGGTAAATGCTCCATGATAGTTAAAAATGATGCATATAGCTGTGCAAGGTGGTACATGCCTTTAATCCCAAGAGGCAGAGGCAGGCAGGCAGATTTCTGTAAGTCCAAGTCTAGCCTGTTCTACATAGTGAATTCTAGGACAGCCAGAGCTAGCTAATGAGACTTTGTCTCAAAAAAATGCATGTTTTGGAGGTAAAATGACCTTTACATTACCTGTGTGTATCTAGAGTCAGTCTACCTATTCAGTTAGATTTATCTAAACTCTTTATTTCTGCTCACTTGGGGAGGGGCCACCATCTGAACAACAGGTGTTTCTTTTTTTTTTTTCTTGAGACAGGGTGTCACTCTGTATCCCCGACTGGACTTGGTCTCGTGGCAATCTCCTTCCTGCCAGGAGAATTACAAGCTTGAGCCGCTATGACCAGCTGTGAGTACCAATCTTCAGAAATGCTGTTTCTCAGAGGCTGGAGAGTTGGCTCAGTGGTTAAGAGCCTGTGCTGCTCATTCAGAGGACAGGAGTTCAGTTCCCAGCACCTGCCTCAGGTGCCTCACACTGCCTATAAAACTCCAGCTCCAGGGGATCCAACACCTCTAGCGCCTGTACATATGCCTACTCACAGAGGCACATAGTTGAAGTTACAAAGCTTATAATCCCAGGTGTAAGTCCATCACTGAGGGGAAGTTGGCTATTCGTCACATCCAACCAAGAGCAGAGAACAAAACGCCCGTGCTGCCTGCTGCTCTCTTTGTAGTTTCGGCTCTGCCAGTTTTCTTCATTTTTAAACAGCTCAAAGCTCAGCCCATGAATCAGTGCCACCCACATTCATGGGTCACCATAACTGATACTCATGACACTCCTCACCCCTACAACAAACATGCCTGCGGGTCAGCCTGATTTAGATAATTCTTCACTTGAGACTCCCCTCCTTCAGGTAATTCTAGGTTGGTTCAAAACCCACCATCACGCTTGTTCTGAGGCTGAGGTGGAAGAACCTTAAGTTTGTTTGTTGCCTAGGTTACATAGGAAGTTTCAGGCTATCTTGGGCTATTATAGAAAGAACCTGTCCCAGATAGAGAAAGGTGATGAGGGAGTAGAAGAGAGAGAGAATAGGATGAGGAGAGTAGGGGAAAGAAAGAAAAATGTTGGGCTGGAGAGATGGCTCAGCAGTTAAGAGTACTAACTATTCTTCTAGAGGTCCTGAGTTCAATTCCCAGCAATCACATGGTGGCTCACAATTTTCTGTAATGGGATCTGATGCCCTCTTCTGGTGTATCTGAAGACAGCAACAGTGTACTCACATACATGAAATAAATAAATAAATAAATCTTTTTAAAAGAAAGAGAGAGAAAGAAAGAAAGAAAGAAAGAAAGAAAGAAAGAAAAGAAAAGGAAAGAAAAGAAGAGAAAAGAAAAAAGAAAAATGTCTGCTGGTCCTGGATATTCAAATAAAAAAAAGGAAAAAAAAAAAAAAGGCAGGGCACTATACAGAATAAAGAGACGCAAGAAAGCCCAAGGTGACTCCTCCCATCCTATTGCCAGCCAAAGATTCATACCAAAGAGCTTAAAGCCAGGACAGTTGTTGGAGAGGCTGAGTGTGACATCCTTAGAGTCGCTGGTGATCTCAGTGGTCACTGTCCGCTCTTTGTAGGCTTGAATCTTGCTGCTGCAGTTGATAAAGGGTGGGTACTGATCTGAAACAGAGAGTCACGGAGACTAGTCATGCACAGGGCACTCTCCGGTCTTCCCTTTCTACTCCTTCCCCAGGACTCTCCTACGAGTCCTTACCAACCTGCGCTGGCCTCTAGGAGCAGGACTCAGTCTTCTGGCACCTCTGCAAACTGTGCAGAGCATGTTGAGTTTGTAGTGCCCACTGCCCAACCTTTAGCCTCCCTTTTTCTTTTCTTTTTTTATATATTCTTTTAAAATTTGAATTAGAATTGTATTTTTACTGTATGTGCATCAATGTTTTGCTTGTATGCGTGTGTGTTGGTGTGAGGGGATTGGATCCTCTGCAACTGGAGTTACAGATGGTTGTGAACTGCCTGCCATGTGGGTGTCAAGAACTGAACAGGGGTCCTCTGGAAGAGCAGCCATTGATCTTAACCTCTGAGCCATCTCTCCAGCCCCTAGTCTCCTAAGCAGAATGCCATGCTGGGCCTTGAGAACAGATGGTCAGTTTTACCTCTGATAAGAGCTGAAACCCATGAGGGTGGAACGTAGACGGACATTCCATCTTTCCAGAAAGAGACAGCCAAGCTCTCTCAACGCTCTGGATCTCGGAAGCCTGTTATTTCCATCCCATTACATATTAATAAGTTTCATCAGTAGATTATTCAGCATGTGATATACAGATGGCACTAATCTCTATAGCAATGAGCAAGTGATAAGAAAAGAGGCCTGCCAGGCAGTGGTGACGCACGCCTTTAATCCCAGCACTTGGGAGGCAGAGGCAGGCGGATTTCTGAGTTCAAGGCCAGCCTGGTCTACAGAGTGAGTTCCAGGACAGCCAGGGCTACACAGAGAAACCCTGTCTTGAAAAAGCAAGAAAAGAAAAAAAAAAAAAAGAGGCCTAAGAGAATTATAAATTATAAAATGTTCTTAGTAGTTGTAAATGCTAAAAAAAAAAAATCAGGAAAGAGAGTATGAATAAATGTGAAATATAAGACACAGCGGTCCATGGGGCTTAAGAAGGCAGTGTCAAAAGTTGAGAGAACATGCCTGTGGCTGTCTGTGGAGAGAGCCTTGCAGGCAAGAGAAAGACATGTGCAAAGTTTCCAGTGAGCCCAGAGAAACCAGTGGAGTGGAGGGAGAGGGAGGAGAAGGGGGTGTCAGGAAAGTTCTGTGTGGTGGAGGAGACAGTGCATAGGGCAGTGAAGGGAAGGCTGCTGCCCATCAGAGGCCCTGAGGGAGCTGGGAGGATTTGGCCCATTAATGGAATAAAAATGTGGTGCTTGAGGGAGTGTCATGAAATGGGGGGCCTCATCTGCTCCCCCATCTCTGTAAAGGTCTCTCTGTCCTTCCTTGTGTCACTTACTGAGTGTGCCGTTCACATGCTGGAACCCACTAAGGATCGAGTTGGTGCTTTGTCCAATCGTTCTGTTCCCCGTGGCCAGAACGTCAAACTTGCACTGTGTGTCGCCTTTGCATTCGGAGGTCAAGTCTTCACCCAAGGCGCTCTGATTCGACAGTTGGGACAGAAAGATGGGGGTGAACTTGGCAGGCAGGGGATCTGTCCTTTTCCCCAGGAGGCCTGTCCCGTTGACTTGCCCTGTAACGCAGAAGGTACAAGGGTGCTGCTGTGAGACACCAGTCATATTTCAGTTGTGCCCACCCCTAGCCCACTGTATATGGCTCTGTGCATGAGGGGGTGGCCTGGGAGCTGGGAGAGACAGCGTGGCTTCAGAGTCTGGGAATTCCCCGCCTCAGGGAGTGACGACCACCCACTCCTCTTCTCCCTTCCTGGAAGAGACATGCAGCGAGCGAGGGTACAAGCAGGGCACAGACATGTGACAGGGGCAAGATCTTCAGACCTTACCAAGGATGCCTGAGATCCCACAAGCACAAGGGAGACAACACAGGAGCTCCCTCACTGGCCTGCCCCAGGGGCCTGAAGACCCCCAGACTCACATGTCATTCCATAGTGAAAAAGGGTCTCCTCGGAGCTGTCTGAGGGGATGATGGAGCCATTGGGCATCCTGAAGTCATCTTCTGGATTGTCATTCCAGACTCCTGTGGGAGAGAGCAAGAGGTTCACCACCCCAAGCTTCCCTTCTCCGGGGAGCATTCTACGGGGCAGCTGCATCTGTCCCAGGTCTAGGGTCCCAGGAGGTGGGAGAGGACCATGCACTCAATCCCTGTCATTGTGCTTTGAAAAGAGAGAAGAAAGTCAAGAAGAATGTGAGGGAAGATGGGAGGAAGGAAGGAGACAAGACTAAAAACAGGAAACGTGGGAAGGGGGGGGGGTGGAAGGGGACAACTGAGCCGCCACCTTCCCCCCACAGCATCTCCTTCACCTTCCTTTTAAAACAACAACAACAAAACAAAACGAAAAACCCAGCAAACAGGAAATTAGCCTAAAACAGTGTGTGAAGCATCCCCTCTCTGTGCCCTAGGGGGCTGAGGAAGAACTGGGCAGGGCAGGGAAGTCCGAGGTCTGTGGGAGGGGTAGCAGCCTTGGTATTGTCTGAGCTCTGCTTCTTACCCAGAAGGCCCTCTGTGTGGTTGCGGTACTCCTCCGATAGGCTGGAGGAGGCATGAAGGATGTTGGAGAGAGCAATCACAGAGATAGTCACTGTTCCATCAAAGTTGGCTGAGACTTGGGAGCCATTCTGCGTCAGTAGAACACCAGTGGAATTGAATACAGGCAAGTCTGGAAGACAGCACAACAAGTGACACAGCAGCCAGCATGCCCCTTGGACTTGGCAGCAGTGACTCATGGCCCAGAGGGCACTGGGGTATCCTGCCCACGCCCCGATTAAAGGTCCCACACCATCCAGACCAGCCTCTAGGCCCTTCTTCCTTCTGGGGTAGGAAACGAGGAGAGCGCTATGCCCAGGCTGGGTGAAGGTTTTCCACTGGAAGTTTAGGGGCAGCAGGTGGGGCAAACATTCCCTTCTTCTGGCTGTTATAGCCTCTGCCCACTCCCCCTGAGTGCACCACTTCCAGGGGGCTGAGGATACAGAGTAGGGCACATGCCTGACAGTTGCGGAGCCTACCTTGGGTGTCTGTAGTGTTAAAGGCCACAGTCTGGTTATTGTGTACAACTCGGATTCTGTCATTGGGCTCAAGAAACCACTGAACCTGGAAAAGAATTGGAGGAGGCCTAAGCCCATTTCCAGAGGCCTGGAAATGAGGCCAGATAAGCAGACATGTCCTTATCGTATGTGGAGAGCTCAGGGGAGCCGGGCTGTCTCACAGCAGCCTTGTAGAGCAGTCAATATCCTTGTCTCCATTGCATCATAAGCAAACAGTGATGCAGGAAGCTCACTGGCAACCCAGCCACAATACTGTCAACGCCAAACATGTGTATCGTAATCCTGTCACTTCTGGGTTTTATTCTGTTCTTTCCACTCTAGATGTATCCCTTTGTTCCAGGATGTAGGAGCGCCGTGCAAACACATCTCTGGTCATGTCTATCTGAGTGTTTCCCGAGATAGTTAACTGAGAAGAAGGACAGATCTACTCTAAATGTGGGCAGGATCATTGCGTAGGCTGGGGACCCAGACTGAATAAAAAGAAGAGAGCTGAGTGCCAGCATTCATCCCACTGTGACTGAAGACACAATATGTCACTGGCCTCTTCACATATTCCTGGTGCCATGATGCGCTGCTTTCATCCATAAACTGTGAACCAATATAAACCCTTTGTCCTAGTTAGGGTTACTTATTGCTGTGAAGAGACACCAGGACTGGAGCAACTCGGGGAGAAAAGGGTTAATTTGGCTTGGGCATCCCCTCACTGACCGTGATGGGAGACTTCAGGCTGTTGGTGTTGTATTGAGCCGCAAAGGCAATGAAGTTAGTGGCCTGGGCAGTGCCAGTCTGGGCAGTGCGACCCTCCAGCAGGAAGGAGGAATTTCTGTCCTGGGCCCGGAGCAGTAGGAAGTCCCCCAGCCCGTTGAAGGTGTAGTTGACATTATCCAAAGTGGTGATGTGGGGATCACCATATGTCCAAGCTAAAAAGAAAGGAGGTTACATGTTAGCCAATTAGGGCCATGGACTCCCAGCAGGTAGGGCTTCCATCTTGGTGGACTCAAGCTTGGGTAAATTCTCTGGGCATCCAGAATCTACCCCAAAGTCCTCTTCCCTTGTAAGTCCCTGGCTTCAGTCCTCACCCCTTTGCAAAAGCCATGTCCAAAGTCCCTCTGTTGACTGTTAGCTTCATACAAGACCTGCCAACATCATCCCTGTGGCTGCGATTCTGCCCTAGGAAGTAGATCCTTTGCTAATCCGGCCCAACCATGATACTCACCGGGCCGTGGGGGCCTGTACCCAGCACAGCTAACACGGGGCCGCCTGAGCTGGTACCAGACACAGAACGAGGGCTTGTCATTCCATCGGCAGCACCAGTTCTGTGCCTTCTGCTCCTCATCTGTGGAGAAGAACAGTTTGCCAGAGGGCAGGGGTCCCGGGGAAGCAACTGGCATGTTTGGAAGAATATGGTGGTATCAGCAGCAAGAGTACACCCTTGGAGTCAGGCAGGACACAGTACATATCCTTCCATGCCCAAATGGTTGCCAGTGATCTATGGTCAAGTGACATTGTATGTCCTTGTTGAATGCATGATGGGGTTATGACATACCCAGGGCACATGGTACAAGCCCTCAGAGAGCAGAGATGATAGCATGAAGACACTAGAGATTAGAGCAGTCCCCAGGGTGGGCAGATGCAAATCACCCTGCCCTATTCTCCTCTGTGTGCCCTGGCTCCCTTGGAAGGTCTCTATGGTGAGGTAGATTCTAAATCTTCCCCCAAAACATCCTGTTAACATGGGACCAGAGGACAACATCAATGTAGGCCCTCTTCCTTGGCCTAGAAAGATTCTCCACTCCAGGCTGAGGGCATAAGGCCAAAT
>NW_022196894.1:30383788-30391288 GCF_008632895.1 Mastomys coucha | reverse complement strand
TGGATGCACCTGTAGGTGGTCAGTCTGTGCAGGACACTCTTCAGAGTGATGGTGAGACTACATCTGTCTAGGACTGTCATGGCATATGGTATAGAGAGAGGGCAAGGGAAGACTGAAGCCAGCTCATATATGGTTGGTGTCACTTTTTTTTACCTAATTTGGAATTCAGGAATCGATCTGGACGGTACTTCTCCATTGCTGGCCGGAATGTCAGCGGGCTGTTTTCAAAATACCCATCTCCACTGCAGGCAAAGGAAACACTCTCAGGCCTCTGTGTCACACTCGGGTTCTTTGCTCTCATTTTGAAAGCTACTCATTCGTTGAGTTTGTCAGTCATCCCAGCTAGCCCCCAGCCAGCAGCTGGTAGCCCATGGCTCAGTCAGGTGGGCAGCCAGACTGAGCCACAGTCCCAGTACAAAGGGGGAGAAGGAGGAGAAGATGGTGGGGAGGGAAGGCTCTGCTTTACCTCACATCTCATCAGGGAGAGTGAGACTTCAGCAGACTCAGTACCAGAGGGCGTGGAAGCCACAGAGTTGGGCCCAGATTTCTCCTTGTTTCCCTTGAAGCTATCTAAGGACATACTACGGGGGATGCTTCAATGTCAGTCTCTGGGTCAGGCAGTCACTTTCAGCTATTGATTCTGCACTTACTAACTTGGTGATCCGGTTTGACTTTGGGGTTTTTATATCTGGGTGAAAGAGACTTCAGCTGTAACTACGTCAGAGCATTTTAAGGCTTCAATGCAGTGACATTTGTAAATCCCTCAGGTCTGAGTAGAGACCACATTCAAAAGCCTACCACCTCCACAGTCACAGTGGGGGTCCAGGATGGAAGGAAGTCTGCAGCAGCAGCCCCACTGCTACTGCAGGAGCATGTCCACAGAAAGCGACCCCTGGTCTTTACTCTCCAGTCACACAGGCTGGAGGACAGATACACGCATGACGTCTCTGTTGAGTTCACTGGGGACAGTGTGAAATTGCTAGCTGCCTGGGTAATTACATGCTTTCTTCCTTCACTGCACATCAAAAGCCAGTCAAAGCCATGCTGGGCAAGCTGAACACACCCTAATGTAAAAGAAACCCATCTGTAACAATTGCCCAGTAACAGATCATGTGTGACCTTCACAACCAATTGCCACACAGGCAGGCAGCTGGGAGCTGTTCCTTCAGAGGCTATGGCTCCTTCATGTGCAGGAGCCCACACTGCAGCCAGTCACAGCCTTTCTCCTCACTTCCTTCCCCATCTAACCTGCAGGAATCACAAACTCCACTCTGAGGAGCCTGGGTTCTGACGCCCACTTTGCCACTTTGAAACTCTCTGACTTTGGGCAAATCACTCATCTGCTTGAACCTAAGTTTTCTTACCTATCGGATAAGGGTTTTATCTGTAGAATAGTCGTCAGCTATCATGGGTGGCTGCGATCGCCAAAACAAACACACAATAAATAAATAATGTATATGATGCAATAGGTAATATAAGTGGCTGCTAGCTGAGAAGTCAGCTAATGTCAGTGGAAAGAAACCAAGGAGGTCAAAGGTTAAAGGACTCTGGTACACAGGTGTTGGAATGGGGACAGTGCCAGGATGAATGGGGGGTGGGAGGCGTTCATCAGGAAGAGCTGCATGTTCAAGAATGGGATGGAAATGTGAGGAAGGTGCACTTAGCTCTCACAGTCCAGTGCTGACGGCAAGCCTCTTACCTGGAGAAGCCCATGAGCACTCGGTCGTACAGTCCCTGGGTCACATCCCATCTCATGCCACCACTCTGGTAGAGAAACAGGGCGTAGGACCTGCTCCCATCTGTAGAGAGGATGGCTTGGTAGGTATTGGTCTGGAAGTTGGGGAGAGACAAATGGAGTCGTCAATGAGAGATCTAAGGTTTCCTCCCTGGTGTCCCCACACCTCTGAGCAGAGACAGGGACGTCACCTATTCCTGGTCCACCTGGGCTGCATGTGCTGGCAAGCTTGTTGTGGTTAGGGCAACATTTACCCTGGGTGCAGAAGCTCTTAGCAAGCCCTACTTTCCCTCCTTGTAACTTCTTTTTCAGGGAGAGGAGATAAAGGGCTGAGGGTTGCAATCCAGGTAAAAGAAGGCTTATAAGAGAGATGCAGGAACCTGAGAGGTTAGGTAAGACCGCAGAGCTGAGAGGCCCTCCTTAGCTCTCCCTCTGGATATGTAAGGGCATTCATTGTCCAGGTGTCCCCTCCACTTGTATGGTATGGAGGACTTACACATGCCCTATCTATGCAAGGTAGAGACAGTCGGTGAACTGTTTGTTGAGTGTCATGTACTGATATTTCACCAGAGCAAGGGAAAGCTGACCCGTGTAAGGCTTATGAAGTCATCAGTCTCCAGACATCCTTGACTGTAAATGCAGCTGAGGTTTCTGACGTAAGGCAGGCCTGGCCCACTGTGGGCACTCAGCAGACCATGCTCCTGAGGGATAGTATAAACAGCAATCTTTTCTCCAGCCAGGGTATTCTGGAAAGGTAGCTCCCACCTAGGGTGATGGGATATTCGGCTCCCTGGAGCCGTTCATGATCCACTCACCCCATAGCTCCTCTGGGAAGGGTAGGCAGAAACATTGACCCAGGTGACCTTCAGGGTCCACTTGGCTTTGTAGCCCCAGTCACGTGTGAACTCATTAATCAAAGTCTCCACCTCCCGGATTAGCTGATGGCGTTCATTGTAAAATGTGACATATTCCTAGGGAAGGAAGGTAAGTAAGAACAAGGAAATGAGGGTCCCTTAAATGCCCATAAGGCATCATCTCTCAACCTGAGGGCTGTGACCCATTTAGCAGGGAGGGGCAGGTCAAAAGACCCTTTCACAATGGTCACATATTAGATATTTACATTATGATTTATATCAGTAGCAAAATTACAGGTATGAAGTAGCAATGACATAACTTTATGGTTGGGGGTCACCACACCATGAGGAACCGTATTAAAGGGTCGAAGCATTTGCAAGGTTAAAAATTGCTGCCCTAAGGGGTCCCTGCTTCCTGCTTGGGGATGCTCATCACTTCGGTGCCCATGGCTACCTGTACATTTTTTCCCCCCAAGCCTGAAATTTTACAAACTCTTTTGATTTTAAGATCAAGGAAAATCTGGGGCACGTGAACTAGAGGGTCCTTATCCAGAAATTCAAGCCTTCTGGAACTGAGTTGATATATCTCTTAGTTCAAATCGGCTTGCATGGTATGACCATCTGTATCTAGTTTTACATTCCCATATCTAGTTTGTAACTCCTTAAGGACAGGAGCAGGTCTGTCCATCTTTGAAACCAAGGTAGAGCTTTGTCAGCGGCAGGCACACAAGACATATTTACTATGACAGACGCTGCTTCATACACGTACACAGGCTGGCATTATTAACTTAATTCAGGAGTGTTGGTGTGGCTGGGCCGGGTTCTGCTGGACTCAACTTCCATTCCTGTCACCTGCAGGTCTTCACATGGTTGGAGTAGGGTGTTCCAGAATCTATTTAGCATCCTTTCTCGGCTTCCTCTGCACCCTGTATTTAAACTTCAGTCCCTTTCCATGAAAATCTAGGCTGTGATACAATGCCCTTGAAGTGACCTTGATCCCTGCAGCCAAGATGCTGGGAGTTCCTGACTGCCAAGACCTTGAATGACCCACCTGGTAAAATATGGCTCCCTTGGAGCTAGAGAAATCAGCATCACCCCAAAATGGGGCCACCATGGCCACGTGTTCTCTTCCTGTGAAGCCTCTTTGAGGTGGGTTGGGATAGGAGAAGACATCATAGTCTGATTTTGGGAAAATGATCTGACCATTATCTGTAAACTGAACACAGGGGTTCTTGGTTAGGGGTGAGGGAAGGGTTACCCTAGTGTAGGACCAGTTTCTCAGAAGAGCTCCTCTTAAGAGCCAGCCCATCTGTGCAGAGGGTTAGAGGTGTCAACTTCAATGGTCCCCTTGTGCACTTTTTGCTTTCCATGAGAACTCGAAACCTAGCAACCTCACAAATACTCATTCCTATCAGGACATTCTCATATCAGTCCAAAGTAGTGGACGGTGTCTGCCCTGCCTCTGTGGTACATCCCAGCTTTCCTCAGAGTGAAGCCTTCTTGGTAAAGTGTCTTGCCCTATCTTGTGACATATCAGATGAGGGTAAAAAGGAGTCAAGGTCCTCATTTCTGTCGCTCTGCTGAGCTCTCATTGGGTGTCCCTACTCCTCTCCCTGAGGGCAAGAGGAGCCAGGATCACCATTCCCAGGGAATCGGGAAGTAACCCGGGGTGGGGTGGGGGAGGGGAGAATAGAAATGGTGTGAACCAATCAAGTTTCCAAGCTTAGCTTCTTCATTTAAAAAAAAAAAAAGCTTGTGAAACAACCACAATCGCTTTTTACCAGGGTAAGGGGGGTGTGGCTTTCCACAACTAGAAACTCTGACATAAAAGAAGGCTACAAAAGTGCTGTACAACAAAGTGACCTTCATTCTTTCTTCTGCTCTGTCATGGGCCATCTCTGCAGAGAAACAGGGCCCAGAGAATACAGGCAACTTACGTGACACAAGGCTACAGTCAGAGACTCACGTAGAAGGAATCCCGCAGGGAGGAGCCGAGGGGAAAGCCAATCTGGATCTTGAAGATTGGTGAGTTAAAATCCACAGTCCTGGCAAAAAGTTTCCAGTCTCCGACTTCAGACCCATAGGGGAAGAGGGAAATGCCTAGGCCGGGACAGAGGAGAGAGCAGTCATTGAGGATCTTTCCTCTCTTCAGGTTCACAAGGACCCTAAGAAAGCTTCTCCTAACCTGCCCAGTTACCTGTCCCCTCTTTCAGAAGCGACCCTTGTTGGCCTTACTCTTCCATTCTACCACTCCATGCACATCTTGTTTACTTCCTTAGGTTAGGGCATCCTGACATAATAGTCCTGCTGTTAGGTATCACCATAGGATAGCCTCTGACTGGGATGTCAAAACTACTAAGGGTGAAAAGGCGAAACTCCAAAATAGCAAAGACTAGTCACTTAAAGACCTTTTCAGAAAATGACACTTGTTTCCTACAGTGGTACTTCTCCAGATAAACTTGAAGACCCCCTAGAATTGCCCAAGGCCATCCTGTATGTCCTTGGATTCCAGTTTGGGAAACTATATCTTAAGTGTTTCCCACGTGGATCTAACTCTATACGGTATGGCCTTGATTGGATTAGCACAGTCTCTTGGCTTCCTTACTAATGCCTTGCTTGACCCCCACCCCCATGTTTATCCATACCAGCCACCACTGTGCAGAGCTATAACCTTCCTGACTCCCTTACCCACTCAGGTCTTGGGCAATTTCGAATGCTTTGGAGTTCTCGACCCGACTCAACACAAGAACGATCATTTCGCTCCTGTGGCTCTACTCCAGCTGTTCAGACCACTGATCAATCTAGGGTGCTCTCCCTCTCCCCTCATTCTCACCAGGAAGCCTCCTGTTCACCTTTACCCTACTTCTGTATCCTTATGGGCTTTTAAGTGTTTGTCCCTAGTATCCTGGTCTTTCAACTATCGAACAGTTCATCAGTCCTTGAATATTTTCCTATCTCCACCTCCCAGTCCAACGCAATGCACAAAATAGCCTCCAGTACCCAGTTTGGGGGCTGTCTCCTTGTTCTCTGTAATCTCTAATTCCAGAGAGCAGAGAGTGTATGTAAGAAAGCAGGGTGAGACTGAGCATTCATCTCTCATCTCTCTAGGACAGTGGTTCTCAGCCTTCCTAATGCTGTGACCCTTCAATACAGTCCCTCGGGCTGTGGTGATCCCCAACCATAAAATTATATCTGTTGCTAGTTCATTACTGTAATTTTGATACTGTTAAGAATCGGAATTTGTTTTCCAATGATCTTAGGCAACTCCCGTGAAAGGGTTGTTTGATCCCCAAAGTGTCACGACCCAACGGTTGAGAACCACTGGTCTAGAGGAACCACAGGGGAGAGGGTGGATTATTAGTGTCCTGTATAGGACACAGTACGAATTTAAAAAAAATGGGATTCCACACTCAAGGACCTAGATTGGCAAACGAAGCCAAGCCACCACAGCTACAGCCTTTCCAACCCGCTCAGGTAGAAGACACTGTGTTCTTCCGCCTTGGTATCACTTACTCTGATCTGGTAAAAGAGACGCTGGGGGCACAGTTAACCTGGAGCCTGTGGTTGTGCTGGGAGTAGTAAGGGTCAAGGAAGTGGCCAGGAGTGTTGTGCTTCTGTCATTGTCTGTCTTTGGGGTCAATCCTGGACATATAGGGACAGAAGATGGGAGTAGGTTTTACATCAGAGAGGGTGAGAATCACAGAAGATGAGGAGCTGAAATATTTGTCTCTACACTGGTCAACAGCCAGTGCCTCCATGCATAAGCATAGAAGGCAGAAGGAATGGAGGACTAGTTACCATTCACCATTGGGAACCTTACCTCACCCTTGACTGTAATGCTAGGTAGCTGACCTACCTGAGGAGGATGACCCGGGAGAGAAGGTCTCCGTCACAGTAGGTCCAGGTGAAGAGGCAACAGGCTTTTCTGTGGTCACCTCTGTGAGGAGGATGCTGGTTTGAGATGTGCTGGATGTCCCCATGCCTTCAGTCCAGTGGCTCTGAGAATGTGTAGAGAACTGCTGAGTAGAGGTGCTATGCACTACTGTTGACTGTCCAACTAGACTTGTGCTTGTGACTCTTGACGTGATCACATTGAGGCTTCCAGTTACACGTGTGTGCCCTGCATTTCCCAAGGTGGCATCTGTGGTGATGAATATGTTGGATGTGGTTACAGGTGGGGTACTATTGCTGGGAATAGAAGGGGTAGTTATATTACCTGAGGAGGGTGCTCCCCAAGAAACTGTCTGTGTTTGTGTGGACCCCCTTGAGGAGGCTGAAGGGGTTGATGTGGTCACCTCTGTGGTTGTGGTGGTTTGAGGTTGGCTGCTGGTCTCCATGCTTCCAGTGTGTTGGCTCTGAGAAAGGGTTGTCAATTCCTGAGTAGAGAGGCTGGGTGTTGACACTGTGGACAGTTTCTGTGGTAAAGATGTGGTTGAGACTTTTGTGATGGTCATTGTAGAGTTCTGAGTAATCCTTGGAGCTGTGGTCCCTGGAGCAGAGTCTGTCAATGTTGAGGTGAGCACTTCTGTGGGAGTTAGGGATATGTTGCTGACAGCAGAAGCAGATGGGTTGGTTCTTTCAACTGGAGATGAAGTCACTTGTGATCTTGTCTGTGCAGGAGTTGAGCCACTTGGAGAGGATGGAAGAGTTGATGTGACTGTGGTGGTTTGAGGTTGGCTGTTGGTCCCCATGCTTCCAGTGTGTTGGCTCTGAGAATGTTTTGTTAATTCCTGTGTAGAAGTGCTGAGTGTTGACACTGTTGACATTTTCTGGGATGAAGTGTTTGGCGAGACCTGTGTGGTGGCAGGTGTAGAACCCTGAGTAGTTATTGCCCTTGTGTGCGCTGTGGCCATGGAGGTGCTTTCTGTGGAGGGTGGAGGTGAGCTGCTCATGCTGGAAGCATATGAAGTG
>NW_022196894.1:30380152-30380790 GCF_008632895.1 Mastomys coucha | reverse complement strand
TTATCTGGGATCCTGTGTGTGTCAGAATTTGATCATTTGAGGAGCCTGAAAGAGTTGATGTGGTCACTACTGTGGTTGTGGTGGTTTGAGGTTGGCTGTTGGTCCCCATGCTTCCAGTGTGTTGGCTCTGAGAATGTTTTGTTAATTCCTGTGTAGAATTGCTGAGTGTTGACACTGTTGACATTTTCTGGGATGAAGGGGTTGGCGAGACCTGTGTGGTGGCAGGTGTAGATCCTTGAGTGGCTATTGCTGTTGTGTGTGCTGTGTCTACAGAGGTGCTTTCTGTGGAGGGTGTCGGGAATAAGCTCTCTGATGTACTGGGAGGTGAGGTGCTCACATTTGGAGCATGTGAGGTGGTTGTTGCATCAGGAGAGGGTGGTATCTGGGAACCTGTCTCTGTCTGAATTTGGCCACCTGTGGTCACCTCTGTGGTTGTGGTGGTCTGAGAGTGGCTGTTGGTCCCCATGCTTCCAGTGTGTTGGCTCTGAGGAAGGGTTGTCAATTCCTGAGTAGAGAGGCTGGGTGTTGACACTGTTGATATTTTCTGGGATGAAGTTGTCATCGAGGCCCGTGTGGTGGCAGGTGTAGAACCCTGAGTAGTTATTGCCCTTGTGTGCACTGTGGCCATGGAGGTGCTT
>NW_022196894.1:30378014-30379300 GCF_008632895.1 Mastomys coucha | reverse complement strand
CCAATGTGTTGGCTCTGAGAGGAGGTTAATTCCTGAGTAGATGTGCTGAGTGTTGGGAGTTTCTGGAATGAATTTGTCATCGAGGCCTGTGTGGTGGCAGGTGTAGATCCTTGAGTGGTTATTCCTGTTGTGTGTGCTGTGTCTACAGAGGTGCTTTCTGTGGAGGGTGTCGGGAATAAGCTCTCTGATGTACTGGGAGGTGAGCTGCTCACATTAGGAGCCTGTGAGGTGGTTGTTGCATCAGGAGAAGGTGGTATCTGGGAACCTGTCTCTGTCTGAATTTGGCCACTTCTGGTCACCTCTGAGTTTGTGGTAGTTAGAGGTTGGCTGCTGGTCCCCATGCTTCCAGTGGGTTGGCTCTGAGGAAGGGTTATCAATTCCTGAGTAGAGAGGCTGAGTGTTGACACTGTTGACATTTTCTGGGATGAACTGTTTGGTGAGACCTGTGTGGTGGCAGGTGTAGAACCCTGAGTAGTTATTGCCCTTGTGTACGCTGTGGCCATAGAGGTGCTTTCTGTGGAGGATGGAGGTGAGCTGCTCATGCTGGAAGCATATGAAGTGGTTTTTACATCAGGAGACTGTGTTATCTGGGATCCTGTGTGTGTCAGAATTTGATCATTTGAGGAGCCTGAAAGAGTTGATGTGGTCACTGCTGTGGGTGTGGTGGTTTGAGGTTGGCTGCTGGTCTCCATGGTTTCAGTGTGTTGGCTCTGAGGAAGGGTTGACAATTTCTGAGTTGAGGTGATGGATGTTGACACTGTTGACATTTTCTGGGATGAAGTTGTCATCGAGGCCAGTGTGGTGGCAGGTGTAGATCCTTGAGTGGTTATTCCTGTTGTGTGTGCTGTGTCTACGGAAATGTTCTCTGTGGTGGGTGTTGGGGATAACCTGTCTGATGTACTGGGAGGTGAGCTGCTCACACTTGGAGCATGTGAGGTGGTTGTTGCATCAGGAGAGGGTTGTATCTGGGAACCTGTCTGTGTCTGATTTTGGCCACTTGTGGTCACCTCTTTGGTTGTGGTAATTTGAGAGTGGCTGCTGGTCTCCAGGATTCCAGTGTGTTGGCTCTGAGGAAGGGTTGTCAGTTCCTGAGTAGAGAGGCTGGGTGTTGACCCTGTTGACAGTTTCTGTGGTAAAGATGTGGTTGAGACTTTTGTGACGGTCGTTGTAGAGTTCTGAGTAATCCTCGGAGCTGTGGTCCCTGGAGCAGAGTCTGTCGATGTTGAGGTGAGCACTTCTGTGGTAGTTAGGGATGTGTTGCTGACAGCAGAAGCAGATGGGTTGGT
>NW_022196894.1:30351323-30376032 GCF_008632895.1 Mastomys coucha | reverse complement strand
CTTGCGAGCCTGTCTGTGCAGGAGTTGAGCCACTTGGAGAGGATGGAAGAGTTGATGTGACTGTGGTCGTTTGAGGTTGGCTGTTGGTCCCCATGCTTCCAGTGTGTTGGCTCTGGGAAACTGTTGATGTTTGTCCCGGGTTATTTGTTTCTGGAGAGGCTGCTGAGGTGGGTCCTTGTGAGCTTTTTTGAGATGTGCTGGTGCTGCTGGATAGAGATGTGGGTATTGATGCAGTTCCTAGAGCATTTTTTGAAATAAAACAAACAAGGAATTTATTATCTTGCAGATTTGGTTTAGGTAAATGGATAGTTCCAACCAAATTCTTTCATTCAGCTAAACATCCTTTTAATTTCTTTACCTAGTGATTTCTGTGAGATTTCACTTATTTAACCACAGTCATGAGTTCTGCACACAGGCACACACCAATCTACTGATAAATATTGCAGTAACTTTCGATGGTGTTTTGATTCCATTATTCACATTTTTGAAAGATAGTAATATCTGATAGATCCCACAAAACCTCGACTTTCCTCAGGTTAAACTTGGAAGCCAAGAGCCATCTCCCACAGTCTGCAATACTACATTATTAAAGCACACACCAAGATCAGGTGATCAAAAGCTCTTCAAGTAAAGGTGTGCAGGAGGGTGACAAGGAAATCAAAGCCCTGTCATATTGAGTTTAAAGGCACCTTTAAGAATTCACAAAAATATTTTCTCTTAATAACTTTTATCATGAGAAAGAATCAATCTAATCATGGATCTAGCTTGCCTCAATTGCATTCATCTTTGGCAATACAAGTAGAAAATACAATGTTTAAGTGTTTTTCCTTCTCAGAGGAAAGAGACCCAAAAAGAAAAAAAATACCTAGAGCCTGTGAGAATCATAAGAGATGGCTCAGCAGTTAAGAGCACTGACTTCCCTTCCAGGAGACCTGAGTTTGACTCCCAGCAACCACATGGTGGTTTACAACCATCCGTAATAGGACCCAATGCCCCCTTCTGGTAAGTCTGAAGACAGCTATAGGCTGAAGATGAGCTACAGTACACTCATATTCAGAAAATAAATAAATAAATTTTTTAAAATAATCACAACAGAGGGTTAGAGGACATCCTATTCACACCATTTTATAGATGAGCAGGGAGTCTTCCCTACAATTGTGTAGTGTATGTGGCCAGCTGAGTCCTTCAGAACAGCCTGTTTCCTAGTAGGAGAGAGAGAAAGGGAGAGGAAGAGGGGGAGGGGGAGGAGAGGAGGAGGGAGAGGGAGAGGGGGAAGGGGAGGGAGAAGGAGAGGGAGGAAGAGGGGAGGGGGGAAGGGAGAGGGAAGGGGGTGGAAGAGGGAGATGGGGAGAGGGAGGGGAGGGGGAGGGGGAGGGAGAGGTGAGTAAATAGAACCATGAGTAAGCAAGGATAGGGCAGCAGGTACACCACACATGGGTTAGTACAGCAACCGCTTAATGTAGAAAGCGTGCTTACATCCATGCATGCCTTTGGTTTTCACAACATCTGTATAAGTAAGGGTCACTATCCCCCAACTTTCTAAATGACTAGAGACTGAGACCTGACTTTTCCAAAACTTCCAGTTCTTCCTGGGAAGCCAAGCTCTTCACAGTTCTCCACATCCTTCACTACCCTATTCAAAGTTCTAGAGAAGAGACAGCACAGAGCTCAGTGTGCTAGACCCAGTCAGGAGAGAAGGAGGAAGCTTGGAAACATGAATGGAATAGACACAAAAAGAGAGTAGGAGTGCAGAGCCCTGAAAGATTCACTCAAAGTATCAGGCAGTCTTATGTCTTAGAAGGGCGCCCACCAACGAAGATGCTGCTCCTTTCTCCAAGGCACAATTGGCAGTGTGAAAATTCTAGAAATTACGGGACAGGAACAACGCTTACAAGCACATACTTCTGTTGCAGAGAACCAGGGTTGGGTCCCCCAAACTCCACATCTGGCATCTCAGCCTCCTATGACTTCAGCCCCAGTGGATCTGCACTTGTGTATATATATATGTATATGTGTGTATATATGTATATATACACACACATACATACATACATGATTAAGAGTAAAAAGTATAAGCCAGGCAGTGGTGGTACACATCTTTAATCTCAGCACTTGGGAGGCAGATACAGGCACATATCTATGTGTCTGAGGCCAACCTGGTCTACAGAGCAAGTTCCAGGATAGACAAAGAAACCTTGCTCAAAATAATAATAAAATAATAATAATAATAATAATAATAATAATAATAATAATAATAATAATAAACATTTAAAAATATTCTAGATCTAGATATTGGGAAAGAAGAGAGTGGCCAAAGGAGGCTGAATTTGAACAGTGTCCATGTGGAAATACTATGCCTAACTCTTGATTTATGTAATACATAAATCAATACAAACTACTAAAATATTTTTTAAGTTCTTAATCAACAGATTTATTATAGCTAACCAAAATCAAAGCCCACAGAGCAGTGGTTCGGGCAACTTTCCACGTACCCCTTAAGTGGTTAGAACTCTGGTGCACACATTCAGGGCTTCCTAGTAAATTTGTCAATAATATAAATGAATGCTTTTCAAAATCCTGTATCAATGGACATGTCTTTCAATTGAAAATAGATCATTAATTTTGCCCCCCAAGGAATTTAGAAATAAAGATTATACGTTAATCTATCTGACATTATTGGAAGTGCTCAATCTTTCTTGCTAAAGTTGTCAAATACTCCTTCCCTTAAAACAGCCCTGAGAAGGACAAACAAGGGAGACAGTCTCCCTCACCACAACAAGGAAGTAGCCCAGGGTAGAAAAATGCCTTCTGGGATGCTATGTGTCCCCCGGGCTGAGTGAGCCAGGGCTAGCCAACGTGTCCCCCCGGGCTGAGTGAGCCAGGGCTAGCCAATGTGTCCCCCCGGGCTGAGTGAGCCAGGGCTAGCCAATGTGTCCCCCCCGGGCTGAGTGAGCCAGGGCTAGCCAACGTGTCCCCCCGGGCTGAGTGAGCCAGGGCTAGCCAACGTGTCCCCCCCGGGCTGAGTGAGCCAGGGCTAGCCAACAAAACCTGTTCTAGCTCAGAGGTTCAGAGATATTTTTGGGAAAAGCACTAGGAAGTCAGTCTAACCAATGAGAGGTGTCTGTGTGTGTGTGTGTGTGTCTGTCTGTGGGGGTGGATATAGGTGTGTGTGTCTATGTGTCTGTGTGTCTGTGTGCAATCCCAGCACCTTGAGGCTGAGACAGGAGGATCTCAAATCTCTAGTTTGAGACTCCTGAGTCACACAATGACTTTGAAGTCAACTTAAACTATATAGTATCTATACAAACCCCAGCCCAAAATGAAGAAAAAAAATCCCAGAGCTGGGACTGTGGCTCAGTGATAAAACATGTACATTTCAAATATAAACCCCTGAGTTATCTATCTATCCCAGGATTAAAATGAACAAGACTTTTCTGACTTGAGGGCTTCTTCCATGAGATGAAAAAGGTAAAATCAACCTGGAATTGTGAACAGACAATGGGAAACTCCAGGAGAGAAGGAGACAATATTCTTACTACAGAGGTAACTCTTTGTTCTTGGAGTACAGTAATCCCTGTTATCCTCAGGGAATCCATTCCAAGGACCAGGTGGGTGCCTGGAACTTTGAATAGTATCCAGCCTTATATAATATAATCATTTCCCCCTATACATACATACTATGCTAAAGTTTAATTTATAAATTAGGCATTAGAAGAGATCAACAACAATAATAACATACAGCCTAAGAATATCCTTGTGATAAGTTATTTAAAACCTATGAAATATTCATTTCTGGAATTTTCCATGTAATGCTCTTAGACTTCAATTGGCTACAGGAAGATATTACCTTATAGTCTTGTTCTTTTTTGAAAGGAAATGGATTTTCTCCCTTTTCTTTGTGCTGGAGATGGGAACAGGAACATTGGCAATGTCAGGCAAACATTGTACCTGCTCCAGCCTTCAACCTAAGTGCTTACAAGCGGTCGGAAGGCAGGTCACAGACAAATTTAGGTTCATGCACAGTTCTTAGAGTTGCCCTTGATTTGTTCTCTTCCCGTCTCTATCTCCACCTCGAAACACATCCTAGGATGGTTTCAGATTCACAGCCGCTGTCCTCTGGCCTCAACCTCCTTGGGTTAGAACTTTAAGACTAAGCCACCACGCCCAGCTCCTTTGTTCCCTTCCCTGAGAGAGCCATTCAGACTTTCAAGTGAGAGGAGTTCTGAGTTGGCTCTAATTTACACAAGTCAAGTGACTCACCTGCAAACCTGTGTACTTTATTAATAGAACTGCTTCCTGGGGGAAATGTCTTAGCTGTTGTAGACAAAGGAGTGGGCTGAGCTGCAGAGTACCTTGCTAGACTTTCTTATTGGACATGTAAGGATTGTGTAGTTTCGACTTTACGTAGTCTCTTCTGGAGTTTGGAAGAAGAATGCTTTATGCCTGATTTTACAATGCTAATGTAACTTTAATGTTAAAACTATACAAAGACACTTCAGAAAGAAAAACTAAGATAAATAAATCTTGGTAATAACATCTGCATAAATATCCTAGGCAAAATATTAGCAAGCTAAACCCAACATTAGATTTTAAAAAGTATATTATGGACAAGCTGAATTTAGAGCAGAAATGTAAAATGTATGCATGACCTCATGAAAATCAACAGATAATCCAAGAGGAACGGGGACCCTGACCGTCCAGAAACATGAATTATTGAAAACCTATGAATTATTCATGCCTTCCTTTTAAAGTCCTGTAGGCCAGCTGTGGTGGTGCACATCTGTAAAGCCAGTGTTTGGGATACTGAGACTGGAGGATTCCTTCAGTTTGATGCTAACTTGAGTTATATGGAGAGACTTTGTCTCAAAAAAATTCTGGGCTACTGAGATGGAGCAGAAGTTAAGGGTGCTTGCACCAGGTGTGATGACCTGAGTTTGATCCCCAGGACCCATGTAGTGGGGAAAAGAAGACCTACTCTCACACATTTCCCTGTGACCTCAACAGGTATACCATGGCATTCGTGTGTGTGCCTTTATCTCTCTCTGTGTCTCTCTGTCCCTCTCTCTCTCCCTCTTTCTCTCCCTCTCTCCCCTATGAAAACAGACAAGAAGGTAAGAGCTGTTTCATTTTCCAACCTGGGTTTTAATATTTGGGATGTAAATGGGAAAACAAAAACAAAAACAAAAAATCCTCTCACTCTGTTGAGCCTGAGTGGAGAAGGACGGGCTTTGTGTTAATACAGCAGACATGCACTGATTGCTTCTGTCATTCATCGCTATTTAAACAACACATCCGTAAGCCTCTCCCTCCACGGACTGGTGAGAGCTCTTTGGGGAAATGATGTGTAGATTATCTACTAATCTTAGGTGTGTCATGCTCAAGTATAAAACGGTGGTAAGAGAAGCTGTTGTTTGTGAGAAGTGGTCCTCAAAAGATAGAATGAGGAGTTAAAAGTGCTTCCTGCTCTCGCGGACCCAGGTTCAGGTCCCAGAACCATGTTAGGCAGTTCACAGCTGTCAGTAACTCCAGTTCCAGGGAATCTGACACCCTCTGGCTTCCCCGGGAGCCTGTATAAGTGTGATACACATAAACTTATACAGGCACACACACATACACATAATTAAAAATAAATAAAATCGGGGATGGTGAGATGGCTCAGCGGGTAAGAGCACCGACTGCTCTTCCAAAAGTCCTGAGTTCAAATCCCAGCAACCACATGGTGGCTCACAACCACCCATAATGAGATCTGACACCCTCTTCTGGTGCATCTGAAGACAGCTACAGTGAATTACCGGAGCAAGCGGGGCTGTCCTGAGCCCAATTCCCAGCAACCACATGATGGCTCACGGCCATCTGTACAACTACAGTGTACTCATACACATAAAATAAATAAATCTTAAAAAAAAAAAAAAAGAGAGTGAGTACCAGAACAGCCAGGGCTACACAGAGAAACCCTGTCTCGAAAAACCAATAAATAAATAAATAAATAAATAAATAAATAAATAAATAAAAGAATTCCAGAAGCTACTCTTGAGCTTCAGTATATTGTCTAACAGCATAAGAAAAAATTATTGCCAGGAAGTAGTGGCCCATGCCTTAAAAATAAATAAATAAATAAATAAATAAATAAATAAAATCTTTTTTATAAAAAATAAGGTAAATCAGAATCCATGGAGGATCTTTAAAAAAAATGTGGCTTATGTGCAGGAAAGTGTGGCTCATGCCAGTGATCCCAGCACTTTGGAGGCTGAAACAAGGACTGACTCAAGTTTGAGGCTAACCTAGGCTACTAGAGATAGTCGGGGCCATAGACAGTGAGAACTAATCTATGGCTAGGGAAGTGTCCTTGGACTGACATTGAGAGTCTAATTTTCTGTGTGTGTGAATGGAATCCAGGAATCTGCATTTTAGTGGGTGTTCAGGGTGATGCTGGTCTCTGCAGCCCATGGACCACATTTTAAGAAATACTGTAAAGCAAAATGATGGGTGAGGAGATATGATACTATGAGAATATATCTTACATTCTAAGAGACTGGAACTTTTTTGCTGGGCCTCAAAGCCAGAAGTAATAATGCACCTCACTTGAGAATTAAGACTTCTATCCCACTGAGTGCTCAGTCTACCTTTAAGAGTACAATGTAACACCCAATTGCCTTGGATGTCCCACACAATCAACTTTTACAACCTAAGCTAATGCACAGCTGTAATTTTTGTTTGGTTTTGTTTGTTTTCCTGTTTCTCGAGACAGGGTTTCTCTGTGTAGCCTTGACTGTCCTGGAACTTGCTTTGTAGACTATGCTGGCCTCAGACTCACAGAGATCTATCTGCATAGCTTCTTCCACTATGCAGCTTACGCCTCAGTCGGTTCAACTTCCACCCCCCTCCTCCTGTTAACTGTTAACTACTGTTCCCAGGTGTCCAGGCTGAAGCCCTCTGAGTCACCTTCCATTTTTTCCTCTCCCTTGTCCCCTGCATTGTAGTTTGGCACCAACTATCATCCCCCAAATGACTCATGTCCCCTTGCCCCCTTTGTTGGGCCATGGGAGCCTTTTCCTTGTTCTCCCTAAGTCCAGTTTCCTGTTCTCTGCTGTGCTTTGGATATGGCGTGAGCTTGTCCCTCAATGGCTCATCTTTTGGAGGCTTGCTTCTCAGTATGATGGTGAGGCCCTTACCAGGAAAATTTATGGGAAACTCTTAGGTCAACAGGAAGCATGGGACTCCTGTCTCTCTTCTGGCTTCCTGTTTTGGTGGCGTGAACACTCACTCTCATCTGCCCGCTGACTATTCTTCCATTGGGTCCTCCATGGAGCCTATGTGTGCATTCCAAACTGGGAGCTAAATGAACTTTGTGTTCTTTATCAGTTAACCTGCCTCAGATTTTTGTCTTAGTAATGAAAAGTTGACTAACACACACCCAGTTAATGCTTCCCCTATACTGCTGTTGGCTGACATTAGTTACAAGGACCGGGGGAAAACTGCTCTACAAAACAGTCTATTGCCTGCTATGGAAGGAAATTGCTTGAACACCAAGAGCACACAGGTCTAGCTGTCAAATAAAATCCATACCAAAGCAGTTCTCAGAGCTAGGCTGTTTGTGGATGGTTGACCTTCTTCTTGATTGTAGCTGAGTGTCTAAAAATAGCCAGTGCATTTGAATGCACGACAGGATGGCTTCTGTAAGAAGGAATGCCCATTCACAAGGCATTCTTGGACTCTAGGTAGATTAATGGAAGGCATGTCTCCATGGTAAGTCCTTGAACATCAACCTGATTATGTGTCTAGCTCACACACTGAACTGCTTCATCTCCCACGGGTAGGTAGCACATTTGAACTTCTTCAATAATAAAAATACGAATGTCTGGTATTTTCATCATGCTTTGTCCTGTATATCACCGACAGTGACCCAAGGCTCTGAGGATGTGCGCTCAGCTCCAGGATGGCTACCTGGCATCTGGAGTGCTGGAATGGGGGTGAGCTATGATGGTTGACCTGCCCCAGGTTCTTGAGCTGCCACAATCTAGAGCTGAGATGAAGGACAAGCCGGGCACATGTTTAGGAGCAGAGAACGTGGGCACTGGGACATTTCTGACTATTTCCTGGCCCTTCTTTCTGTGATGATCAGATTGAGTAGTGAGTTGTTGCACTCTTGGAGTGGCGAAACCACTGTCTGATGGTCCATGTGGGACTATCTAAAACAGAAAAGGTTCGAAGTTCTAAGAGAGGAGAAGCGTCACTCACTCAGGAATGGCAAAGCCATTGCCTTTGGTTCTGAGGTGAGGCTGAGCCTCACAGCTGTGTCCTGGAGACCTCAACATACACTCTACCTACTCTAGCCTCATCAAAGCCATGGCTCCCAGCTGTGTGGTACCTCTCGGGGCTCCAGGGATGGGGAGGTGGAAAGTGAAAGTGGATGTCACTTTTCTTGGTGGCCCTCTGGTGACTCCACGGTCATGAGACGGTGATGGGTGTGCTGTTGATACAGGAGGAGTGGTGGCAGCAGGGGTGAAGAGGACAGAATACATTCCTATAGGGTGGAGTGTCATACCGCAGAGAGAAAACGCGCTTCACCTTGCACGCTCTGTGGGGCTGAGGCTGCGTCTCAGCACCTGCTCTGTTTGTTTTGGGTTTTTTTTTTTTTTCCTGGAACTAGAGGTGAAAAAAAAAACAACCCATAAACCAAATTTCCCACAATTCCCTTCACCTCCCCACTGTTCTCTCTTGGCCGGTGATCTCTTTGCGGGGTTGCCTGGGAGAGAGTAGAGTCCAAGCAGAGAACCCAACTGTAGCAACTTTTAGCAGTAAATGCATTGGAAAGTGTGTAGAAGTTGTGGGAGGGAGGGCCAGCCTTCCACCCTCCATGGGGAGTCAAGGTCTATATCTGTGTGCTTATCAACCTAGAATAAACTGACAGGTATTCCAAGCGCCACTGTGTGTCTCTCTTTTATCTGTCCTAGAATGCAAGACAAGGGAAGAGACTAACTCAAAATACTGGAGAGGCTCCGGCAGACCACCTGGAGCAGGACTGGGCTAACAAGAATAACCTCATCGACATCTTTTGCATGCACTCCCCAGGCCCTAGCCTTTTAGTTCTGTCAGTCAGGTTGGAGGGGGAGTGAGGTGGCACCCATAACTCCTGCAATCATCACAGTAATCCTAGGACTAGGAAGAGGCCCACAAGACAGCTATGAGGCCTGCGAAGTATGCCCTTCCCTTAGCATATTTGCTATTAGTAGCCGAAGAACCCAAGAATAATCTTAGGCTGGGTGGGTATGCCCATCTCAGATGGGAGCTAAGCCAGGCAAGCTGTAAAACCAAGAGGGCAGAGACTAGAGGTCAAACTTCTGAGAGGAGGCACTGGACTGGCATGTGGAGGTTGTGGTTATGGTGGGTCTTGGTGCTTCAAAGATTGTCCTGGAGTGTCTGAATGTATCGTCTCCCACATACTGGGAGAAGTGAGGTAAGAGGGCCTCACCCAAGGCAACAACACCCCAGGTGAAGAAGCCCCTGGCTGACTGGCCTTTTTTGATGGCTCTAGCAGATGTGGCTGGAAAGAAAGGTTGAATCTCATTTTGGAGTCTGCTGAGAGGTGTGGATTCTAGAAGGTCTTTCTTGATGGTACAAATCCACAGTTTTAAGGTCGGTACTGAGAATGCGGCTCCACCCACTAATGAGGGGGAAGGAAAGCACCCTAGGAAGCCTGGATAATGATGCTGACCTTTGACTTGGCCAGTCCCCTCGAACTCCATTCAGGGGCTCTCTTGGGATGGAGGGAAGGGAGAAACAAGGTGACTTTGCTTGGTGTGGTTCCTGCCAGGCACGATGCTTTTGGCATCCCCTAACAAGATTCTTTCTGAGCAAGATGTGGGCAGGAAAGGGCAGAAGCCAATGGGGTCCATGACATGATTACGAGCTGACACCTAGAGTTATGTTGACCAACATCTGCCATGTGACTCCGGCAAATTATCTGATTCCCCTGAGGCTTGGGGTACTTACCTATGAAACTGGGACAATGACAGAGATTGTAACATCAGAGAGGCAAAGTACGTGAAGTTGTTAGCCTCTACCCAATCTCACCAAGCAACGTTTGGAGCCGCCTCATTTCTCTGTCTCTGCAGGCTTGCTAGAACATCGGGTGCTGTATCTTTCACTCTCTCCGGGTCTCTGTGCCACCACCAAGCCAGCATCTTCTGCCTGGAGCCTCTGGGGCTCCTGGCTGCCCTCTTATCGCACTGCTACCCCGCTCTGTCCACTTTCAATCCCAGTATCCAGGACAAAAGATCTTTCTAAAGCCTGCGTGTCACCCTTTTACTGAAAGCCCCTCCCTGCCTGCCCATGTAAATCACTTAGAATCCAGAATAGGCCCTGCAGGATACAGTTCCTGCCACCTCTCTAAGCCCCCAGTGGGTCAGTCTCTACAAATGCCCCACATGCTCTTGTCCTGTCAACTCATGCCTGGCATGTGCTCCTTGTGTTTCCTCCTCAACCAACAGGGCTCAGCTCATACACACAGCAGTTACTCATCCCAGATCCAGTCTAAACCAAGCCCTCTCAATGCCTCCCTGACCCTTATCCTTCCCTGGAGAACACTTTGGTAATTATTTAATACCCGTCTGCAGTTGGCAAGATCTCAGCTCCAGGAAGCTGGGCCTGGGCAGTTTTATTCTTCTCTGTGCACACATGGAGCACCTGAGAACAATGTCAGGCACTTGGAGGCGAACCTCAGGTCACCCTTTAAATTAACAGATAAATGAATGATGGTTCTCTCTTGTCAGCATTTCTGTGACTAGGGAAACCTGGATTTTTGTCCCAGCTGCCTTACTTTCTGGGCCACATGACCTGAAACAGGTCACCTAAGTTAGAGAGCTTTGGGAGGCAAGGACCATGACTTCTCCATCTTGGTGTCTGACATCACTGGCCTGAGTAGGCTTCCAGGAAGTGAACAGCTTCAAAGCCTGAATTGCCTTCATCTCCTGAATTCACCACCAGGCACTGTTTGGAGTCCAAAGTACAGAGTCAATGCCTGTGAGTCCTCAAACATACACAGATGGAAGGGATAGAGATGCCTACCACACGGATTAGGGTCGGTTGTGAGCACAGCCACCGGTGATTGCTGACATTTGGGTGGCACAACTGCCCTGTTCCTCAACGTGTGAGGTGCTGACAAATCGAACTTATTTTGGAACAGCAACGGATGCTGGAAAAAGGATGAGCTGTGCCTAATGGGAAGATCCATCATGAGGGCAAAGGTTGAAACTAGAAGGAGCCTGGGCCTACAGAGTGTCCGATCCAGTCTAGAGGGAAGAGGCCCCACAGACTGCTTTGTGTGTCTTTGTGAGGTATTCAACCTGCCAAGAAAATAGAAAACAGACACAGTAGCAAAAACCACTTCTTTGAGCACGGAAAATGTCGACTGCTTCTCAGCCTCCCCTGGCCACAAAGACACAAACCACTTACTCGTTAAACAGTGCCTGAACCATCCTCTCTCAGAGGCCAGGGCATGGAGGAGACTGCCCAGGAGAAAGGACCCCCAGAAATGGCAGTCAGAGTTTGGCCCTGTGGCAAAGGTGGGCCTTTGGGTGGGTTCAGGCAATGAGGCACATTTGAAATAAAGCTGGGCAGCACTTGCAAACACAGGAAGTATATAGACTCTGAGGTATATGGACCTGCCACCTGAGCCAACAGAGGTGTCCGTTTTGTTTGCTGGCTCCATTGTACTTCCTGCTTGCTAACTCCACCCCACCAGAAGGACCCCTTTCAAAGACCTTTGGGTGGCTCTTCTCCCCCCACCCCTCCCGAAACAGAGTTTCTCTGTGTAGCCCTGGCTGTCCTGGAACTCCCTCCGTAGACCAGGCTGGCCTTGAACTCAGAAATCCACCTGCCTCTGCCTCCCAAGTGCTGGGATTAAAGGCGTGCACCACCACCACCACCACCCAGCCCGTAGCTCTTCTTGATGCTATCTCAATTTATCCTCGTGACGGTGCTACATTAAGAGCCTCTTCCTTTAGCACCCTGAGACTGTATAGCCGCAGATGATTGCCTCTGATCCCTGGCTGCTGAGCTCTTCTGTAGTCACGCCTATTGTTGAGTCCCTGGCCTGCATCTCCTTGCTTTCCTTGACAGGATCTCCTGTACAACAATCCTCTTCTTCTGAATGTCCCTGAGCAACGGTGAAGGACCTTGGGACAGGAGGAGACAGATGTGCCTGCGGAGTTTTGGTGGCCTTAGCTGCAGGCTGGGGAGACCTTTCTCAGCCCAGTGAAAAGATTGGATGCTCTCTGAAAGAAGGCCAATGATGCTCTTCCCCCGTGTGTATCCTGTGGCCATTGGTCTGGTCTCCATCCTGCATTAACAATGACCTCCTATCTTCCCAGTGGCCACTCAAAGCAGTGATGTCACCTCTGTGACTTGGTCACTGACGGTCCTAACGGGAAGCATGGCTGCCAAACTTCCTCGTGAGTTATTCCCGACAAGAGTTGTGCTCCCTGTCTGGTCTGCCTTTGTCCTCACCTTTCCAGAGCTTTCACTCTGGAGAGCCCAGGCTTTACCAGGGAGGGCCTCTTCTGTGGAAGCTCTGAGCTTTCCCTCTGACCTGGGGCCAATGACTTCAATACCTTCTTCAGAGGTGGCCCGGGCCAGAGAAAGGTCTTGCCTGGAGGGACGAAGGCCAGCCTGAGCACGATGAACATGACTCCTTCATTCCCCCTGCCTTGCTAGAAACCTTTAGATTATATTCCTAAAGCGATCCCACAAGGTCTATTCATTCCCTTATTTGGCCACTTCCTTCTCCTGAGGCTGACTATACCAAGGTCCAGCTATCACAGTAGTGAAGTCCAGCAATCAAAATCCCCTTTTGGCTACCCTAAGTAAAATGTCCAATCAAAATTAGACACCTCATCCTAACACAGGTTTCCCCTTTTGCCTTTATAAACCACCATTTGCCTATGGGCCATGCCTGCCTCCTCTCTATCCAGAGACATTCTTTTGCTCACCCCCACCCCAGAACAAATATCCCTTCCCCCTCTCTACTGTCCCCTTCCCCTTCTTCTTCAGTCCGATATCTCCAGGTCTTTGTCTCTTATTCCCTGACCTTTGTCTATCAGTGTCAAATAAATCTCCTTTGTGCTGAGAACTTAGTCTTGGGATGTCTTAGACCCAGACATATGTGGGGCCTTAGTAGACCCCGCAAGGAGCCAAAAGGAACAGACCCTCCAAAGCTGCCGTAAGCAGCTTAGTGACTGGATTTTCCCATGAAGCCCTCCATTATGTTCCACCTCTGGCTCTAAGCTTCACTGTCTCTCCCTCTGACCCTCCTGGCTCTGCTTCTGTTACCACAGGACCCAGCTCCAGGACATGCCACACTTCTGTAAGTCATCCATCTGCATCCTCCTCCTTTCCTTCTCTAGCCATGCCCCTCTGCTTTCTCTACCATCTGCACCCTGGATTCTCTCTATAGAAAACAGAATTTAATGATCCAACTGTTTTGGGGCAAGTAGAGAGTTGGTACCACCACTTTCAGAGTTGACTTTGAGGGAGATTTAAAAATACCTTTTATTTATTCTTTGACAATTTAATACACCCAAACCATGACTCTGACCATATCCACACCCATAGAATTTTTGGCTTTTTTTTTTTTTTTTTTTAAGAAAACTTCTCACATGCTAGCTCAAGCTGGCCCAGACCTAACCTCATAGCCCAGGCAATACTCAAACTCACAGTAATGTTCTTGCCTCCTGAATGCTAGATAACAGACTGGAACCATCAGGTCTGAGGGTTTTTTTTTTAATGCTTATTTTTATGTATATGGGTATTTTGTTTATTTGTCTGGCTGTGTACTACATGAGTGTATGGTGAAGGTGTTGGATCCCCTAGGGCTGGGGTTACAGACAATTGTGAGCTCTACGTGGAAACTAGGAATTGAACACAGGTCCTCTGGAAAAGCAGCCACTGCTCTTAACCACTGAACCATCTCTCCAGCCCTTTAGATATGCTTCAGATCTTAAGTGCTTGCAGCTTGTTTCTGCTGCTGTTTTGTTTGGTTTTTTATAGCTCTGAGGGTTGATTGAACCCAGGGCTTCAGGCTCATTAGACAAGCAATCTATCGCTAAGCTACATCCCAAGTGTTAGAGCTGACATTTTGCTGTATTTTATGTTTTGAGACTGGGTATCATGTAGCCAGGCTTGCCTCAAACTGAGTATGATCTTGAACCCCCACCCACCTGCCTCTGCCTCCTGAGCTGGGATTACAGATGTGCACTGCCTTGTCCAACCCCAAGAACTGAGTTTGAATCACAGAATGTAAACATATAAGAACTAAGCAGAAGGCATAATTCTGTGGTACAGAATGTGTGGTCAACACAAGCAAGACCCTGGGCTTTATCCCCATATCAGCAAAAGCTCCCCAAGGCCTGTTGAGGTTTGAGAGGGATTCTGACTCTGACTTTGGTCTGGGCTCCCAAGCCTCAGCCTTCCCAGAATACTCACACACCCCTATGCACAGAACGAAACCCCAATTTGCAGTCTGGCCAACACCTAGGGAAGTGGCAGGAAGGAGCTCAAGGACCTGGAGAACATCCCCAGCAGGCTCTGTGCCCACCACTCTGAACCCTGGGCATACGTATGTAAAGCCAAGACTGATAGCACGGTTTTGAAATGGCAGGAGGCTGGGTTTTTGAGACAGTGCACTGGCTGCTCTCAGCATCTCGGCTGCCTCTGCCCACGCCTGGCTTCCGTTCCCACCATCCTCCAAGCTGGCCTGCCCCCTTCCTTTCCTCGACAATTCTCTCCTTTATGGCTATATTGCTTTAGTTCATGTATTTCCCACCCATCTTGTTCTCTGCTGTGACATCTCTATAAAAGTTCAGCTTTTCTGATTTTCCCTCCGAGTCTCCTCAGCTATCTCACCTGCTTCTTTCACTTTCTATGCAAATGAAGTTCTGGTCCTCTTCACCATGGGTTCCCAAGTCAGGCCACCTCCTGCCCCAAAGACATTTCTGTGACTCTCTGCCTCTATCCCTCCTTTGTAACTGTCGTTCTAGTGTTTGCCCCGTTTATCTTTTGTCTTCCCCCTGTCCCATATCCACCCATTCTCTCTCCCCTCTTCCTCCTCCTCTCTCTCCTTTCCTCCCTTCCTCTCTGAAGCCCGCCTCCCCTGCCCCAGACCTCTTTCCCACAAAAAGCTTCGCTTACCAGATAGCAAGAGGAGGCAAGAATACAGGCAGCTCAGCCACAGCCAGGGAACTCTCCAGTGAGGCCCTCTCATGGCTCCAGAGAGTCCCTCAGGCTCCCTCAGGAATCTCCACAGCACAGAGGTGGCAGAGGAGAAGCAGAGGCGAGCCTGTCCCCACTGGCTGCTGGCCCCAAGCAGGTGTATTTTTCCCTGAAGGGGCGAGAATGAGTACCAGGGGGAGGAGGACAAAAGAAGGTGTGGCCTCGTGCCAATCATCCTTGCCCAGTCTTTTCTTTCCTCAATCCCCACCCCTTTCCCCCACCAGGAAAAAAATTAATACCTGTACACCCATGGCTCTGCTTCTTGTCAACTTGAGCCAAGTGGGAGGAGGGTAGAAGAGGGATGTGAGGAAAGAGAAACAAGACTGGCGGGAAGAAAGAGGGCACCTTCCTGCCTGCGGTCCCTGAGACCTTTCCTCTCTCTCCTAGGTCTGCAATGGCTACAGCTACTGTAGAAGGCAGTTGGGTCACTTCAGAAGAAAGGGCAGAGATAATAGGGAGGAGACAGTACAAAGATAAAGAACTTGAGGCTAGACTAACAGGAGAAAAAGTGAGATTTATAGGTACTCTAATGAACATGGAGAGTGAGGGCAACTATATGTAGTAAGGAATACCCTCTATGCCATCTTTTGGAAGGGGTGATGAGGTTAGACCATCAGCTCCGTATCAGCATATGAAACATGGTGGGTGTCTTCTGTCTGGGACAGGAAGTATCTGAGGCTACTGGGAGAAACAGCTTGAAAGATTTGCCAAGGTTAGTAGGGTTAACATAGAAACTAGATGGAATGAATGCGTATCTGTGACCCGGATGTGAGGGCACCCCTAGAGAACTGGAGGCTTGGATCATCCCATTTCGGAACTCACCATTTTAGACAGCCTCTCAGATGGAAGCAAGAAAGGATACGAACCCCAAGCAAAGTATGCCAGGCAGAGTTCTGAAGTTGTTGGAGGGCTGTTGGTAAAGCTGTGTGAAGGAAAACAGGAGCGTTCTCCTTATTCTTAGCCACTGCACAAATCTCTGCTTCTAACACCTCAAGGTGCCATTCACTAGGGATGGGTGTCTGTGGAGTGACTGGTCCCAGAGAAAAGACAGAGCCCAAGATAAGAATCAGCAGAGCCAGCCTTGCCAAGGCAACATAGTGACAGGCAGTTCCATTTCAGAGACCGCCACCAAAGACCATGGTAGGCCTAACACCTGCTGACCATGCGAGTAAGGCATTCCCATATGGCCCAAACTATGCTTTGACTTTATCATGGAGATACTATGTGTTTGTACTACAGAGACACGTATGACATTCCAGGCACCCTCCACCTGAGTACAAACAAAGTTGCCCCAATGATTTTAGGATCAGGAAAGCCATATGGGATGCGAAGTACCTGACAGGACAACAGGAAGCCATCACTGAAAACAGTTTGCGTAAGTACCCTTAACCTTAGGGGTCACTCTTTTATGACAGCTTTTTTCTTTCCAGATTTATTATTTCATAATTTATGTGCATATGTATAAGTGCATATATGTATGACTTTACATATCCCACAGAAGCCTGCAGAAGCCAGAAAAGAGCATCGGATCCCCTTGAATTGGAGTTACAGGCAGTTGTGAGCTGCCATGTAGGTGCTGAGACCTGAGCCCAGGGCCTCTGCAGGAGCGGCTCATGCTCTTCACCACTGCACTGTTTCTCTGGCCTCCGTGTCAGTTCTTGCTCATAGTTCCTACTTATTAAATTTTTATTTAATTTAATTAACCTGGATTTTCGTTTATTTCCTTTTGATTTGATGAAACAGTATCTTGCTATATAACCCAGGCTGGCCTGCAAATCTTGATCCTCCTGCTTCAGCCTCTACAATGTAAGGATTTCAGGAATATGCAACCTTGCCTGGCTCACTACTGGTGGTGGTTATGGTGTTGGTGATGATGTTGATGGTGGCGGTATTGTTGGTGTTCATTTGTGTTTGTTTGTCGTCTTAGTGACACTCTCTAGATTATACCTTCTCATCCACAAAGGCCAAAACCCTCCAGGTCACACAGAAGTAAGAGCTGGAGTCAACCTAACCCTGAGAATCTTCCATCTTTCTACGTGTGGAAGGCTGGAGAGTTTCAGAGCATTCCCAGAGGTTGACCAGCACACCCGGGCTTTAGCTGTAGCTTTGTTACCCAAGGTAAGTCACAGTCTCTTTAAGCCTTGTTTTTCTCATCTGAAAAATGAGAAAAAAATAACACTTACCAGAAAAGCTGTGAAACTGAAGTGAGCTTATAGATGAGAGAGTGACTTACAAATGTTAGGATAGAGCCGGGCAGTGGTGGTGCACACCTTTAATCCCAGCACTTGGGAGGCAGAGGCAGGTGGATTTCTGAGTTTCAGGCCAGCCTGGTCTACAGAATGAGTTCCAGGACAGCCAGGGCCACACAGAGAAACCCTGTCTCAAAACAAAAAACAAAAACAAAAACAAAACCCACCACAACAACAAAAAACAAACAAAAATAAAAAACAAATAAATGTTAGGATACCAGCAGAGGGCATCTGGCTTGTGGCTTCATCCTGATGTCATCACTGAAGAGAGAAATGAGGGCTGCAAGCAGAAGAGTCTGAAGCAGAGACCCAAGCTTGTCTGCCCGTAATGGTCTCTCCTGACTCCATTTAGGTTTTTCAGTACTGGGACTAGGAGCCAGAAACCTTGTGAGAGGAGGTCTGTGGTATTCCCCCACCCCCTCCCTGTCTCTCTCAGATCTCTTTGACTTTTCCCTTTGAGGCCAGCCCCAAGGCTTGCTCATTTTCTAGCGTTAAGTGTCTCGCTCTGTCCAGGTGAGACTTGAGGATTTGGTCCTTTTCTTCTGCCCTCCCAATGCATCCTCCAGGTAGGTTAGGGGGAGAAACCATCGGCCTCTCCTAGCTGTGCCCCGTCAAGACCTCCCATGGCTGCTGGGTTTGCTTCAGGCTGGAATCGAATGGGGGCAGGGGAGGAGGAAGAACTCTGTAGAAGTTTGGATAGTGAAGTGATACTAAAAACTTTTCCCATGGTAGAGAGGCTGGCTGAAACAGACAGCTGAGCTCCAGACAGACCAGTCAGGATTGTCACCCTGTGTATGTGGACAAGCACATGGACATGCGTGGGCCCATTTGTCAGAGAACAACATGGGTGCCATTTCTCAGTCACGGTCCATACCTTTGTTTTGGGGGGGGGGGTTCTCCCTGAGGAGAGAGAGTCATTTACCTAACCAAATAGCTCAGGTTGGCTGGGGGCTCTCTCCCTGCAATAGTCAGCAAGTCAACTCATGGTCTGCCATGGGGAAGAGCTCTACCTATCTCCATCTCCAACCTGCTGGGTTACACATGGCATACTTAATGTAGATTCTGGACCTTGAACTTAGGCCCTTGTGTTTTGCAAACCTGGTACTTTACCACTGAGCTATCCTCTTCTACTCCCCCCCCCCATAGCCCCTCTCCCCCTATTCCAAGGACATTTCTCTTCTAATTTCTAGCCTCTAGGTGCCCCACTGTAACTCACCAACATACACCTTACACCTCTGTAGAACTTGGGAGTACTAATGAAGCTAGACTAAATGAAAGTGTCAGACTGCGTGGGCAGTGATCACGTATAGCGTGAAAAGATTTACAGCTAGAATGTGGGCCCCAGTGTGTGTCCCCCCAGCTCTTACTTCCTAATCTCACTCGGGGAAGACCGAGGTTACAAGAGGTCAGTGTGTTACCCTCCCTCCACCCGGCTTCATTACGGTGTCATAGTCAGGCTGAGTGACCAAGTGAAACAGAGCTCACTTCCTTCATGGTTCTTATCCTGAGTCACACAGAAAGGTGGAGTCGGAGCCAGGTCTTTCCTGGACCCAAAGTGAAAGAAGGGACTTAAACTGAGAGTCCTCTGTGTATGCTTAGCTCCTGGTTACTTCCCTGTGGCCGACCAGGAGTTGACTTGTCGACTAGCTGCAGGGAGAGAGCCCCCATCGTGCCCTTTCTTCGGGTGGCCCTTTGGCCAACGACTGAGCAAAGTAAAGACTATTGCCACCCTGCAGTTTCCTCAGACGGGGCAGCGTGTACGTCAGAGTTCCCACAGGGCAGGGGCTGTGACCCTGTCAGCTCTGCTCTGCTCTCCAGATGGATCCTTACCTCCTTAAATATTGGGCTGGCCTTGTCACCCCAACTCCATCTCCATTTCCTACAGGACCTTGAGATTTAAGGGAGATGATCGTTTCAGAGAGAGAAACTGGCCTAGGAGGTGGAGCTCAAACCTATCTCAATCCTATCCCATAGCTTGGCCTCTCCCACTGGCCCACCGACACCACCACAATCCCACAAGGAGGGATACGGCCTGCTGGGCCTTGTTCCCCACCATGCAGGCTCCTTGACCACATGATGGATGCCTGTAACCGGTTGCAAAGGCATGACTCTGGTACTGTAAAAGATAAAGAGAAGAGTTACAGATACTCGCGTAACATGGCTGATATCTCTACCAAGGAGGGAACTGAGGTGACGAAGGGAAGTTCTGTGCCCTCAGCTCTGGTCCCAAGTCCACGGTGAAGGCATTTGGCATTTGGGCCGCACAAAGGACGGTCCTCCTCCCAGGATTGAGTTTCTCAGCACCTTTCTCTGAAGTGCCAAGCATTTTCTTAGCGATTAGCTCACTTCCCTTTACCAACATCTGGGCAAGCGTCCCCATGAACCAGGGGCTGCTTTGGGTGAGCAGGAGGCATAAGAGGCCAGGGTTGGCTCAAAGCCCAGGATTCTCAAATTGTTCGGTTTGGCCGGCTTTAGTCAGAAGGAAAACCTAGGCCAGAAAGTTCACCACACCGCAAGTGGGAAAGAACGTATCCAAGCCCTCCGAGCTACCACCCACGTCCTAGAGCTGGACTCCGACTTTTAAAACCTGAACTAAAAGGCGGCAGCGGAATCTTAAGAGAGGCTGGTAGCCACAAGTTTAAGTCACTCTTCCAAAGAGGAGGTGTGCCCATTCACCCAGGTAACCGAACCCAGGTAGATTTCCTGTTTGCTTTCTGCATAGCCTCCGTGCTGCTATTAGGCTGGTTTGTAGCCGTTTAATAGACAAGTAAGAACTACTGCTCCCAGTCTAAATCTCTACCAAGAGCAACATGAAGGAAACACATCCACGGCCGCTACCCTCTCCAAAGCAGGCCCCTGGGAGCAATAATGCAGGCCAGATGCAAAGCTGACTGTAAATATAAAATTTATCCCAGTGGTTAGAGTGATTACCTAGTATAGACGAGGATCTGGGTTCAAGTCCTAGCACCACACTTCAACCTCTTCAATGTTTTTTCTTATCCAGGCTAGATAAGCCTATACATTCCTATAATCTCAGCATTTGGGAAGTGAAGGGAGGAGGCTTGTGACTCCAAGGCTGGCCTGGGCTACCTAGAGAGACCCTGTCTCAACTTAAAACTAATTAATTAATTTAAACATATTGCTTTCCCATTATAAACATAATACATACTCACTATGGAGCCATAGAAAATATTTAAGAGAAGATGAACATCATTACCCAAGCAGTGATGGCATACGCCTTTAATCCCAGCACTCTGGAGGGAGAAGCAGGTGGATCTCTGTGAATTTGAGACCAGCCTGGTCTACAGAGTGAGGTGCAGGATGGCGGGGGCTACACAGAGAAACCCTGACTTGAAAAAAATAAAACAAACAAACAAACAAATAAAAGGTGACCATCCATCGTTATAATCTCAGAATTTCAAAAAGTCAAAACAAAAGGAGACAAAACCAACCCAAGGTCCTCTATTAATACTTTGATAGATTTCTGGGCTTTTCCCCATGACAGCTTACCAATATTTTGTTGTTTTTTGTTTTATTTTGTTGGAGACAACCTCTCACCTTGTAGCCCTGACTAGTTTGGAACTTAAAACACAGACTAGGCTGGCTTTGAACTCACTGAAACTGTCTGCCTGCTGCTTCCTCCCAAATGTGCCACACCCTCACCCCATTTATATATAATTTAATCGTATTTTTTATTTATTTTCATAAGAAACTTTGTAGCGGGCCAGGCAGTGGTGCACACCTTTAAGCCCAGCACTTGGGAGGCCAAGGCAGGCGGATTTCTGAGTTCAAGGCCAGCCTAGTCTACATACAGAGTGAGTTCCAGGACAGCCAGGGCTACACAGAGAAATCCTGTCTCAATGAAGAAAGAAAGAAAGAAAGAGAGAAAGAGAGAGAGAGAGAAAGAGAGAGAGAGAGAGAGAGAGAGAGAAAGAAAGAAGGAAAGAAGGAAAGAAGGAAAGAAGAAACTTTGTAGCACTTGTCCTGGAACTCACTCATTATGTAGACCAGGATGACCTCAGACTCACAGAAATCCTCCTGCCTCTGCTTCTTATGTGCTTAGGTGACCTGGAAAACGCCATTCTCCTGCTTTAGCTCCCTGAGTGTTGACAGGGTGTGTGTGTGTGTGTGTGTGTGTGTGTGTGTGTGTGTATGTTCCTAAACCTAGTTCTCTCACATACTTTTAAAGACAACATACTATGCCACCGAACGCTGCCATGTGCGTCCTGTGTATATAACTTGTTTAACTGAGTCAGACAGTCGGGTTGTTTATAGTTGTCTCTGTTATAAGACATGTAGAGATGGCAGTCTCTACAAGTACCCACAGCCCCTCCTGTATTTAGGCTCACTTTTCTCAAGCTAGACCCTGTCCTGGTGTGCTTTGCTCCATAGGTTATAGCAGGAAGTTGACACGAACTAGCTTATTACAGGATATAAAATGTTTTCTTGGGAGTCGGTTATATCCTAATGTTGAAACCCTAATGGGAGAAGGACAGCCCAGAGCAGAATGAGATAATTACTACTTTGCAAAACAGGTGGGGTCCCCCAAAGAGTACTCCCTGGGTGAGCTTCCAGCCATAATGCATGACCAAATACGAGGCATCTCAGTTGAATACTTTAGCCTTGATCCTTAGTCAGGTGAATATTCTAGAGAAAATGATGCAAAAATAATTTGAAGAGGGAACAAGGAGAGGTAGAGTCAGCCAGAAGTTTAGAGCAGGAGGCAGTGGAAGCGGTCTGACAGCTAGGAAATTAGTCTTGATCTTTCTCCACACCAAGAGACAGGCTGACCCAGAGGCCAAAGAGATAGAGGGAACAGAGTCAGGGAGTCTTAGTAAGTAAATTAGAAGCAGAACTTAGACAGAATTCAGCCTGGCAACCCAGCAACCAGTAATTGCCCGACCCCATGTCCCAGGCACCGTGCCTAGCACAGAGAATGATGAAAGGGACAAGAAGACGACCTGGCATGGCCAGCGTCACTGTCTAGGGGAACTTGGCAAGAAGGGAGGGACATAAGGAGAGGCCTCTGGGTCTGTGACTTTGATGAATGGTGTTTGCTGTGCATGGAGGAAGATCAATAAGGGCGAGTCAAAGGCCTCTGTATGAGCTTCCCAGTGTAACAGATTTGGCAACTTCGGCCCACAGAAATCTGTTCTCTCACAGTTAAGGGAACAAAAGTTCTAAAGTCAGGGTGTCACAGGCCCATCTTTGCCCCTTTAGCTTTTGGGGTGTGCAGCAGTCCTTGACACTCCTAGACTTACCCCTCTTATCTTTCTTCACTGTCACATGTCATATGGCCATCCTCCCCAGTGTATCAGTCCTCTCTTCTGGAGGCCCCTTGTCACTGGGCAAGGGTCCACCCTCATCTAATACTATCAGTCTGACATAACCAGTAACACCTTCTAAGACATTTCCAAATAAATCCACATTCTGAGATTCTAGGTGACATTCTGGAGGTCTAGTCCAAACCCTTGAAATAAACTTGGGGAGAATAAATGTCTGGGTCATTACATGGAAGTTGGGGGTGGGGAGCATCTGCCTACTACGGCGCTCTAGCTGATTGGTGAACTTGGAGAGCATGCCAGCAAGTGACCCATTTTGTCCTGGGCTGGTCTGTTACCTTCCCTCTTCACTTCAGTCATCCATCTGACTTCTAGCAGCCTCTGCTTGGGGGCTAACACCTGGGAGCTAAGACAGATGCTCTCTGTTGACTGTCTTTGAAGAAGTCGCCTGAGCACACCTACCGCCTGAGTACACCAGCCAGCCAGCCGTCTGAAGATCTTCTGAACCTGGGGACTTTGGCACCTGAACTTTCTTTGTAGTGTAATCTAGAGACTTGTTTTCAGTTTCTCCTGTGACTATAAAAACCCTGGTTTATTCTCAGTAAAGTGGAGCCTTGATTGGGACGCAACTTGGCTTCGTGTTTTCTCTTTGCATTTCAAACCCTTTATTTCAGGTCCTTTATTCCCTTCTGGCTGGGTAGAACCCCGTTTTTGAAACTGCGGGCAGTTGCACTGGTCCTGGAAATCAAGGAGTCACAAGCCAGGCTGGGTAACCAAGAGAAACAGTGGGCTAATTCCTAACCAGATGTCCTTAGGGCTTGAAATCTGGCAGGCAACTGTTCTGGAATTCCAGCCTTACAGGCTTCATCAGGCATGCTGAGAACCCCTACCCAGTGTCCAAGAGGGCTTAGGAGAAGTGATAGTAGCAAAAAGGCAAGACCCTGGCAATACCAGACATACCAGCCATCCCTGCCCGCCCAGCCCCGATGTCAGCCATCTTCCCTCAAAGGTGAACTGGCTACAGTTAAATTTGAATTTAACCAATTCTAGTTTTCTGCACAACTCCAAGAAAGTAAGGGTGAGAGAGGGTATAGGGACAGGAGGACAATTCGTTTAAGAATGAGTTAACCCTAACTAGTACCCTCAGAGCTCCCAGGGACTCAACCACCAACCAAGGACTATACATGGTGGGACTGATTGTTCTGGCAGCATGTGTATAGTAGAGGATTGCAAAGTGGATCATCAATGGGAGGAGAGGCCCTTGGCTCTGTGAAGGTCCTGTGCCCCAGTGTAGGGGAATGCCACAGCCAATAAATGGGAGAGGGTGGGGTGGTGAGCAGGGGGAGGGGAGAGGCAACAGGGGTTTGTTCTTGTTGTTTTTTGGTTTTTTGTTTTTGTTCTGGCTTTTTTTTTTTTTGAGGGGAAACTGGGAAAGAAGAAATCATATGACATGTAAATAAAGAAAATATCTAATAATTAAAAAAAAAAAAGAGTGAGTTAACCCCACCCCATTCCACAGCCAGGTGTGTCAATCAACCTCCCCGGTGTCCTGCAAATCCCCCACCAAGCTCCAGGTGGGAGGAACTGGGCCTGGACATTTTCCCTTTAGCTACCCCATGCCACACTCTCCCCTTACAGAAAAATGACTTCTCAACATCAACCTGATTCCTCAAAATTGCTTTTCAGAGCCAGGGACAGTGGCTCACACCTGTAATGCCAGCACTAGGGAAACTGGAGGCCAGCATGGGCGACTTAGTAAGTTCTAGGTTAGCTAAGGCTATAGAGTAGACACTATCTAAAAAGGAGTGGGAGGTGAGATAAGGGGAAGTAAGAGAGGAGATGAAGCTGGGCAGTGGTGGCACACGCCTTTAATTCCAGCACGTGGGAGGCAGAGGCAGGAGGATTTCTGAG
>NW_022196894.1:30338718-30351313 GCF_008632895.1 Mastomys coucha | reverse complement strand
GGAGAATAAAAGGGAGGGGAGGAGAGAAGAGAACAGGAGAGGAGAAGGGAGGGGAGGAGAGGGGATTCCCTGGAGACAGGAGAAATAGCTCAGTGGTTAACAGCACTCACAGCTCCTCCAGAGGGTCTGAGTTCACTTCCCAGTCCATGTCAGATACTATAAGTCTAGACCCAGAGGACCTGATACCTTGATCCTGAGCACCTGCACTCACCTGTGCACTCACACATACACACATAAACATAATTAGAAATAAAAACAAATCTTAAAGAAATTGAGTCTCCCCAAATGTTACTCGGAATGTCCTGTCTTCCAGTCTTGCTTCCTACCCACTCACCGTGGGCAAGGAGAGAGGATAACAATGAAAACCCACATCACATGTGATAGCAATACAGGATGATGAGGTTTTCCTTGGTGTGGGAGAAGCTGCCCAGGCCTAGGGGAGTCACAAGCCTGGTTGTCTCTGAAGGTGCCTTCTGCTGTGCCCTGCAAGGCAGAGTGGGTACTGAAACGAGTAAGGGCTTTGGTGTCGTTCTGGGCAGGTGACTTCCTAGATGGGCCTTGATCTCCACATCTGCACAGCAGAGCCATTAGTAGTCATCCTGCCTAGCTTAGGACATAGTTCATTCTCAAGCCATGTTTGCTTGATCTGTATGTGCTTTCCAAGGAAAATAGAGATGGAAAGATAGTGAAAGCCACTGAGCAGGACCGGGGGCACACACCTGTAACCTCAGTGCTTGGAAGGCTGAGACAGAACAATCAAGAGTTCAATTACAGCTGGGCAGTGGTGGTGCACACCTTCAGTCCCAGCACTCAGGTAGCAGAGGCAGGTGGATCTCTGTGAGTTAGAAGTCAGCCTGGTCTACACAGAGAAACCCTATCTCAAAAACACAAAAACAAACAAAAAAGAGTTCAGTGAAGACAGCTGAGCTGCATAAATGGTCAAAGACTGTTTTATGGATGAAGAAATGTGAAACTGGGGGAGATATGTGGCTTTGACAAATAGGCAGTACAACCAAGCTGCCAAAAGATGTAACCTGCTAGAGCAAGAAGACAGGTTTGAAAGGACATTTTTATTTGAGATTTTTGTGGGGTTTTGTGTAGGCTTAGATTTTTCAAAACCTACTTTAATAAGGGTTCTTAGATGCTTCAACCTCCCTTTTAGCCCATCGACCAAAGATAGGAGAGAAAGATGGTTAATAGGACAAGGGGGTATTGGACCTGTTTAGAAGTAGTTCTTTGGGCCCATACCAGTCTTTGTTGTCAGATTATCAGCAGTCCAATCCAAAACATCAAACAGGAATCAGTAGCAGCAGCTCAATCCAGAAGAAACCTCAAGGCTCCACCAGATCAGCAAAGACCAGTAAAACATTTCAAGGTGAACCAATGCAAAAACATCACTCACTGCCTATTGGGTTCTACTTATACCCTTTCCAAACATCACACATCCTCCCATGTGTCGTTTTCAGCAAAACATCCTCTCATCAGACAATGTGGGACCATGACAAGTAGCCTGGTTCCTGGTTGAGCTAAGGCTAAAAGCCCCAGAGACCCTGAAGGAGCTTTGCCTGTTCCCAGGCACCAGGCCCCTGTCACTAGCCAAAGCCCCTCATAGATTTGTGACCATCAGCCACATAGGGGCAATGCCCCAAGCCCCCCCCCCCCAGGTAGGAAAGGATATGACCTGTGGCTTGGTGGTCATAGCTGGGAGTACAGAGAGGCCTTCTACAGAGAGATTAGATGGAGGCTCTATAGGCGAAGGCCTTCTCCATGGCTCCCCACGGTGGATCCTGATGAAAAGAGGTAGTCCATGGTTTTAAGGCATTTATTGTCATGGCAGAAAGTGGATGTGTAAAACCATACCCCACTTCTCAGGGTGGGCCTGAGGTTAAATACCTTTTGCAAGGAGGACTGTCTGAGAAGGAAAGCTTATAAGGTCTTTAGGTACCTCATTAAAATGGAGATCTGTCTTGAGCCTATGTAACCACAGGTCATGTCCTTTCCTACCTGTGGGGGGCTTGGGGCATTGCCCTTACGTGGCTGATGGCCACAAACCTATGAGGGGCCTTGGCTAGTGACAGGGGCCTCAAACTCACAATCCTGCCACCAGCCTTGGGAATGCTAGGATTATAGGCATTCCATTATACCTGGCTCTCTTAAAGTCTTTCAAAAGTCACTTTCAGATGTGTTGTGACCGGTTGTACATTTTGTGTACATATACTGAATGGCTAGTGTAGAGTACATTCTACATAGACTCCAATACATAGATAGTCATCACGTTGCATATTAATTACTATAAGACAGGGCTTGAAGCACATTGGAGCCTGGATTTGCTTTATTGTCAGGTTGCATCTCAAGCTTGAGGCTTGCTTGAATTGGTCTGTGAAATGGTCTAGTGTCACAAGTTTTTTTTTAAAGCCTCAAGTAAGGGACTCAGCAGGGTTAGGGTTAGGGTTAGGGTTAGGGTTAGGGTTAGGGTTAGGGTTAGGGTTAGGGTTAGGGTTAGGGTTAGGGTTAGGTCCTTGCAGAGGGCCTGGATTTGATTCCCAGCACCCATGTGTACTGTAGGATGATGCTCTGGTCCACAGGACAAACTGAGGAGTATGAGGTGTACAGGGGCTGGCTCGCCTAGGTTCTCCTGAACTTGGATAAAGGCCTCCACATACTTGGCTGAACCCCAGGTCTTACTGAGAAGTTTCAGAAAAGGGTGGATACTATGGAGCAGAGCCTAGGGCTGTACACAGAATGGTGGCTGCAGTCCAGAAGCATTAAGTATGTTAGGGTGTGGTCGGGGGCCTCTTACTGGAGGGCATCCACATTTGGTGCTGCTCTGCTTTCTCACTGGCTAAAGTCTTTAAGTTTATAGGAGTGTCAAAAGATACATTGTACCATGTGAATATCACATATAGGGAGGGGACCTTTTTGCAGAATCCCCTGGACCCCAGGCCTGTCCTTCTTCCCACCTACCTCAGGAAGCTTGGGCCAGGTTCCCATCACTACCATCATCACACACACACACACATACACGCACTCACAATGCCCCAGGGATTCCCCCTGGGTCTTCCTTCTCTTTACAGGGAAGAGGAAGTTTGCAATGGTGACCTTTTGTGGTCATTACTCTCCTTGGCTGGTCTCCAAAGGGCCTCAGCATTTGATTGAAGTTTAGGCAATACAGAGTAGTTGTCTCACTGTGGGACCAGCCTGGTCCCCAGTCAGTTCCTTAGCTTCCTTACTTATTCCACCCCGGGGCCTTTACAGAGAACCCCAGAGGTGTCTGGTGTCCAGGCTCGCCTACTTGCAGCTGAATTTACTTCACTGTCCAACAACTGGCCTGAAAGCATGGACCCATGGATGCCAACAACCACAAAGGGTCTGATATCATATCCACTAGTGAACTAACAAGCTGGCCTGCCACAGTCTTACAGATGTAAACAAACAACAATAACAAAAACAAAGCAACTTACACCAGACCCTGGGTTAGAGACAAAGAACTTTGTTATAGCCGGTAACATCAGCTTCATGGTTTCATTGGTTCCTCAGCTACTTCCCCTGAGACAATACAGAGGCAGGCCCATATGGGTTCTATGATCCAAAGTGAGCTTGCATCCCAGCTGCCGAGGTTAGGAACACCAATATCTTATCTACAGCTATAAAACCAACCTGTCCAGCCTTTTCCCCAGAGCTAAATGCTATCTCTATGCTATTGGACAGTAAACAGATACACCTCCTGCCACCATGGAAGGAGGTATTGCCTTGTCTTCCAATGCTCTCACTGTACAGAACATTCTGGAAGAGCCCAGAGCAAAAGGACAAAATGTCTTCATGTTTGTTCTTGAAATTTACAGAAATATGATTGGGTCATAGAAAAACTGTCTCCCAACATCCAGAAGCCAGGGAAGACCAAGGCTCCATTAGTGAGGGCTGTTGGCTCTTTGCTTGTCTCTGGGTTTCTTGAATGGTTCAAGCAGGCATCACAGAATCCCTTCCCTCAACTCACCATCCCTGAAAGGATAACGTTTGTCAAATGGACACATGAATAACTGATGGGTGCCGAGTGTTTGTAGAATTCGGTCAATCACGGTTTCAGTAACTGTGGGGAGCACCTGAGAGAAACAACCAGAAGGAACAAAGGTTTATTTGAGCTTCCAGTTTCAGAAGGGTGAATCCACAGTCAGCTAGAAACAGCCCAAAGAAAGGGTGTGGTAAAGAAGGCACCTCACTTTGTGAAGAAGGTGAATAGAGTTAAACAGGGCCAGGAGATAAAATATGGCCTCAAAGCTGGAGAGTTGGCTCAGCAGTTGAGAGCACTGACTGCTCTTCCAGAGGTCCTGAGTTCAAATCCCAGCAACCACATGGTGGCTCAAAATCATCTGTAATGAGATCAGATGCCCTCTTCTGGTGTGTTGGAAAACAGCTACAGTGTACTTACATATAATAAATAAATAAATCTTAAAAAAAAAAAAAAGCCGGGCAGTGGTGGCACACACCTTTAATCCTAGCACTTGGGAGGCAGAGGCAGGTGGATTTCTGAGTTTGAGGCCAGCCTGGTCTACAGAGTGAGTTCCAGGACAGCCAAGGCTATACAGAGAAACCCTGTCTCGAAAAAACAAAAAACAAAAAAGATATGGCCTCAGAAAGCACATGAGCTTTTGGGAGACATTTCAGAGTCAAGCGAAAGCATGTGTAAAGAGATAAATGGATTAAATATGAAAGAAACCAACAAGATAGCTTAACAACACAGAGGTACTTAGGGCTAATACTTGTGGGCTGAGTTCAATCCCCAGGACACGTGTGGTAGAAGAGAACTAACTCCTGCAAGTTGTCCTCTGATCTACACACACACACACACACACACACACACACACACACACACACACACAGAGTGAGCACCCGTACACACACATGTGAGCATACATACACACATGCACACATGTGAGCACACATACACATATGCACACATGTGCACGCACACACTCAAATGCATACACGAGCACACACACATACGTACACAAACACAAACAACTGAGGGTACAGCAGTTGTCAGTTCCGTAGCTACAGCTAACTTCAGGAATCCACGCGGCTTGTGAGGCCCATCCCCTGTGGCTCCCGCTCACAAAGGAACCATGCTTACTTGGTCTGGTACTCTGCCACATCTTGACATTGGAAGGTTTGTGACTGGGCTCCACAAATTAGTGGTCCTGGTGGTGACACTACATATACATTCCTGGAAATCAGAATACTGTGCAAGTCATGGGAAAAAAAACAGGCACTTAGAGGGGAAATGAAGTTAGGGAGACAAGATTCAAAAACCTTGTTGGTGACTAGGTGTGGTCACAGTAATTGGGAAGCCGAAGTAGGAGGGTCTTGAATTTGAGGTCAACCTGGTCTACCTAGCAAGACCCTGTCTTAACTCTCATCCTTGAAAAACTACATCTTTGGTACATTAAAATCATACACCTAACCAGGTGGTAGTGGCGCACGCCTTTAAACCCAGCACTTGGGCGGCAGAGGCAGGCAAATTTCTGAGTTCGAGGCCAGCCTGGTCTACAGAGTGAGTTCTAAGACAGCCAGGGCTACACAGAGAAACCCTATCTTGAAAACAAACAAACAAACAAACAAAAAACCATACACCTAGCATTAAAGGGCTGAGCACAATGGTGCTCACCTTTAATCCCAGCCCTGGGAGGTAAAAGCAGAAGGATCTCTGTGAGTTTGAGGCCAGCCTAGCCTGATCTACATTGAGAACTCCAGGACAGTCAGAACTAATAGAGGACCCTATCTCAAAAAAAAGAAAGAAAGAAAGAAAGAAGGAAAGAAAGGAAGGAAGGAAGGAAGAAAGGAAGAAAGGAAGAAAGAAATACACCTCATAAGAGTGATAGCATATTTCCATAGTTAAAGGCCATGAAACGCATTTCTGCTACAACAACAGAACGTTTGTCTCCAGGAAGAGATGCAATTGGTCTTTGGCTACGGTGTGGGAGAGGTGGGAAGAGTGGAAAGGGGTTTATCTGACACCATGTATGGAATGAGGTAGCTTATGACACATGAGGTGAAGCAAGGAGGTTGGAACTGCCTGTGATGCCTATGGGTGTGTGGCTCTTCATATTTTTATAGGAATCAGGTAGACTAGATGCTCTTGCACTTTTACGTAGTGATGATTTCCAAAACAACTCTCTACTGCACACGGTGCTCTCCTCCTGCTCTGATAGCACACACACACACACACACACACACACACACACGTACACACACCCACAATCTCACTGGAACACGTTTGTGAATCGAGAGCTGTAGCCGCACTGACTGGTCTAATAATGTTCAAAAGGATTGACTCAGGCTGCTGCCACAGTACTAACCCTGTGAGGAAGTTTCTGTGAGATTCTAAAGAGACAGGGGTGGGGACTCACCTATGTGAGGAACTGAGAAGAACCAACCGTCAAGTTCATAAATTTTGCATGGCTTAACTTTCAGGGCCTCCCAGAGAATCCCTAAGTAACTAATACTGAGATGTCCGCCAACCCACCCACACCCCACTCCTCATCCCCACCCCACCCCTCACCCCACCCCCAGTATGCCCTAGGGGCATACTTGTCCATCAGTCAGCTAGTTGGCCAAACTGCCTTTGCGTCTTTTCCTCTTCTTATATTACTTTTGCTTTAGTTCAGTGGCAGCCAGCTGACGATCTTCTTTGCCCAGGGTGTTGCCAGCTACTTGCATGCAAAGACCCACCCACCTCTGAGAACTCAGGAGGGAATCACCCCTCCTGGGTTATGCCACTCAAGTCTTCCTCCTTCTTTTGCTTCCTGCTAGAAGGTGGAGAAGCTAACTCCACTCTTCCTCCTCTCAAGATTGACTGAGTGTGAAGGTCCCTTGCTGGTTAGTACATTATTAGTCTCCGACGAGCCAGCCACACTGTAAACAACTCTCCGATGAGTGGGTTATGATGGTAATGGTTGCCTAGGTTACTTTTCCAGGGTTGAAGGCCTTTTTTGAAAATAGTGACTCCTTCCTTGGGCCTGAAACAGGGCAAAAAGATTTGGCATCTCTCCTCCCAGGTCATGTCCGCCATCCCTGCCTTAACTTCTGGGCCAGATTTCTCCTTCTCCTCCTCCTCCTCCTCCTCTTCCTCCTCCTCTTCCTCCTCCTCCTCCTCCTCCTCCTCCCCCTTGTCCTCTTCCTCCTCCTCCCCCTTGTCCTTCTCCTCCTCCTCCTCCTCCTCCTTCCTCTCTTTTTAAGCAGTGCTGAGGATTGAACTCAGAGTCTGTGCATGCTAAGCAAGTGCTCCACCACTGAGCTACCTGAGCCCTTTGAGTCAGATTTCTCTAGAAAGAAGCCATACTATAGGTCTGTAGAAACGAAGACAGCCTGGTACTGGCGTAAGGGACAGGTAGACCGATGGGATAGAATAGAAGACTCGGCTATAAAACGACAGCGCTGTGACCCCTTCATTTTTGACACAGGAGGCAAAGGCATTCTTTGGGGGCGAAAAGATAAACTGTTCAACAAATGGTGCTGGCAAAACCGGTTTCCACCTGCAGAAGATGAAATTAGAGTACAGCCTTCACCTGATACAAAAATCAACTCAAAAATGAATCAAAAATCTTAATTTAAAACCGGAGACACTGAAACTTTTAAAAGGAAATACAGGGGTGCCCTTTAAGACACTGGGGTGGGCAAGAACTTTTTTTTAAAGATTTATTTATTTATTATATGTAATTACACTGTAGCTGTCTTCAGACTCTCCAGAAAAGGAAGTCAGATCTCATTATGGATGGTTGTGAGCCGTTTGGAAGAGCAGTCGGTGGCCTTAACCACTGAGCCATCTCACCAGCCCCAAGGCAAGAACTTTTTGAACAGCACACTAACAGCGCAGGGATGAACCCCAAGCATCATAGGTGGGGCTGTGTTACAGTAAATTGTCTGCACAGTGAAGGACACGACCCTCAGAGCACAAGGCCCTCAGAACAGGGCAACAGTCTTCACCAACTACACAGACACAAGGGGCTGAACCCAGAATCTACAAAGAATTGCAATTAAACACCAAGGAGATAAAACTACCAAGCAACAAGTAGGCAAGTTAACTGAACAGATGGTTTTCAAAAAGTAAGCATAAATAACCAATAACTATTTTAAAGTACTCCATTTCCCTAGCCATCAGGCAAATGCAAATTAACGCAATTCTGAAATAATCACCTCACCTCACCTCACTCAGAATGGCTGTCATTAACAAACCTGACCGCAACATTGGAGGGATGTGGAGGAATGGAGGGAAAGCAACCCTTGTTTACTGCTGGTAGGGCTGCAAATTAATACAGCTGTTGTGGAAATCAGCTTGGAGATTCCTCAAAAAAATAAAAATAGTACTAACACACGACCCCTCTATTTTACTCCTGGGCATATACCCAGAGAATTCCACACTCTACTTGTACCCTCACATTTACTGTTATAGTTCTTTATTTACTTATAGATATTGCTATATTTATTCATATATTCATATGTTTATAGCAATATTTATGTGTTTGTTAATATAATTATAATTATATACAAAACATATATAAATAATTATACATTTATTTATATATGTTTTGCTATAGAAACCTCATTGTTTATTCATATAGCAAAGAATTGGTATCAATCTAGCTGTCCATCAACAGATGAATGGGTAATGGAAATTTTGTACTGTGCTCTAAAGAAAAATGAAGTTAAAAAAAAAATGTAAGAAAATGGAGGGACCTAAAATGTATAACATCAAGAGGGTCACACAATCTCAGAAAGAAAAAAGATCCACATGTTCTCTCTCATTAGTGGAATCTAGCCAATCATATATGTAAATATGTTAAACAAACGTGCATGTATACACAGTACGGTGTACACAGTACCGTATAATATGTAAAAAACAGGGAAGGCTGAATGCAGGTAATGGCCATGAGCTATGAAAGAGGGTATAAAGCTAAGTGGTTTTCTAGTTTTTAATTCTATCTATGGGATTTTTGTTTTAGGTAGTGGATAAATGCATAAAATGTATTTGGCTCTGAAGGTCACACAGCTCCTATTCTGAATGCTTATTCCAACTGTAAAGAGTTAATCGAGTTGTATAGACGTTGGTTCTAGTTAATTTCAGTGTGGTTTATTACTTGCAAGAGTTTTTTTCTAATTAAGTTTATAAAATAAAATTTTAAAAATTGACTTAAGAAAGACAGGGCCAGGCAGTGGTGGCACACGCCTGTAATCCCAACACTTGAGAGGCAGAGGCGGGCAAATTTCTGAATTCGAGGCCAGCCTGGTCTACAGAGTGAGTTCCAGGACAGCCAGGGCTATACAGAGAAACCCTGTCTCAAAAATCAAAAAAAAAAAAAAAAAAAAAAAAAAAAAAAAAAAAAGAAAGAAAGAAAGAAAGAAAGAAAGAAAGAAAGAAAGAAAGAAAGAAAGAAAGACAGACAGGGTGACAGGCCGCGGCTGTCTGCGACATCATTTTGTATTTTTCCTATTCCTTTTCTCAGGCCTAGCGTTTGCCCTTTGCTCTACATTCCTGTAGTATTGATTGTCTGAGATGATTCCAGAAGCCAGCTGTCAACCACACGGCTGACCCAAACCTGGAACATCCTGCCCTGAAGCTAAAAGAACGTCATCCCAGGGACTTGAACCCCTGTAGGCACCAAATACCAGGCCGTTCGACTCAGGCCTCTGGAAATGCTGTTTTTCTTAGGTGGCTCCTAATCTGATCCTCACATGAGAAAGGAGGCCTTGAGGCACTGGCGTGATGGCTATCCAGGCTGCCTGCATCCTTGTGAGAGCCTTCCGTTGTGTCAGTCAGACCCTGGCGTCTCCGTGGGATGAGCTTCCAGACCTGAATTGGACCACATGACTACTCTGCTTTCCTCACAGAGACAAGAGCCTGGAGTTTTGTCATAGTGAAAGCGTGCGCAGGAGTTGAGGTACAGAGCAGGGGAGGAGGATGGAGTTTTGTCATGTGAGGGCTTGAAACATTCTAGAACCTTTCCGAGAGTCCTGCATGGCAGGGGTGGAAGTGAGGGAGCAGGAGACACAGAGCCATCAGGGAGTCTCCTCAGCCTGAACACATACACACACCACCCCACCCCACACCACCTCCACCCCATCTCACACTGGGCAGGGAAGGAGCCAAGCTTTGTGGGAGAGAAAGGGTCAAGACAGAGTCCTATCTTAGCTGCAGCCCTGGATAAGAAATCCAGGGCTGGCGAGATGGCTCAGCAGGTAAGAACACTGACTGCTCTTCCGAAGGTCCTGAGTTCAAATCCCAGCAACCACATGGTGGCTCACAACCATCCGTAATGAGATCGGATGCCCTCTTCTGGTGTGTCTGAAGACAAGTACAGTGAATTAAGCCGAAGCAAGTGGGAGTGAGCAGGGCCGTCCTGAGTTCAATTCCTAGCTGTCTCATGAAGGCTCATGTCCATCTATACAGCTACAGTGTATTCAGACACATAAAATAAATAAATAAATCTTAAAGAAAGAAAGAAAGAAAGAAAGAAATCCAGTATCCAGGCCGGGCAGTGGTGGTGCACACCTTTAATCCCAGCACTTGGGAGGCAGAGGCAGCTGGATGTCTGAGTTCAAGGCCAGCCTTGTCTAAGTTCCAGGACATTCAAGGCTACACAGAGAAACCCTGTCTCGGGAAAAAAAAAAAGAGAGAGAGAGAGAGAAATCCAGTATCAACATTAAACTTTTCTCCCATGCTCCTGCTATTATGTGGTCATTATTCTGACTGTGGACAGACAGTGGTGGAGAAAATAAGAATCTGTTTGGGCCTCTAGGACACCTCTGACCTGCAACTTGAGGGAGACTCCTACACGTGGCACTGAGATTTTTTATTTGACAACCCTTGGCTTCTGGAAGGAGTATTTCCCCATGTGGAGTCGTTCCAATTAAACTCTTTTATAGGACCATATATGGGAAGCCTATAAAATAGTAGGTTTCCATATGGCTTTTTCAAACATCCTTTGTGTTAATTACCCTTCCTCCGACCCTCTCCTCTCTCCTCCACTCCCCACTTTCTCTCTCCCACTTAAACCTCCTTCTCCAATCTTCCCCTTTCCTTCTTTGATTCTGGCTTTTTTTTCCCTAACACAGTATCATTTTTATACTAAAAAGTTTTATGGGTTTTAAAAATGAAGATCTACCTGCCTGAGTTGCTTTACAGGTTTTAAATATGAAGATTTTCATTAAAATGCCTGAGTTGCTGATATTGACAGGACCCTCCTGGCATGTCAGCCATTGGGTGAAGGCAGGCAGTGACAGAGAGGTAAAAACAGGAGGCCTCCGGAGAGTCCTGCCTGAAGGGACCCCCTGGAATAACTGCATAGCCTCCCTGGGCTATACTGAGGACTGTTAGGAGAGCTGAGGTGAACTGGCACCATTGGGAGGCGCAGCTCCTGTGTTTTGATGGCCTGTGTATCTGTAAGGATTATGGCAACATGACGTGTCTGTTGTTGCAGGATAATGTGTAACTGTACTTTTGGCTACTTTATTCTTTTTCCTCTGCCACCCTACTCCATCCTTATCCCTTTTGACCCCCCTACACTTGGTAGGAAAGAGAGAAGGTTAGAGGGAAAGGGGCATTGATACACTTAGATTAGGGGCATTAAGTTCCTTGGGGCAAGTATGATCTTCATCATCAGGATATCTCCAACCAGCAACCACCACCCACCGCCACCTCCACCACTACCACCACCACCAACAACAACAATAACAACAACCACCACCAACCACCACCACCACCACCAACAACAACAACAATAACAACAACCACCACCAACCACCACCACCACCAACAACAACAACAACCAACACCAACAATAACCATCACCAACAACCACCACCAACAACAACACAGCAACAACAACCAACAACAACAACAATAACAACTACCACCAACAACAACAACCACCACCACCACTACCAACCACCACCAACACCACCATCAACAACAACCAACAACAACAACAACAACAGCCATTACCAACAACCACCGCCACCACCATCACCACCAACAACAACAACCAACAACAACAACCACCACCCACCACCAGGAGCAGCAGCAGCAGTCACCACAGCCTGTCAGGTCTCTGGCATTTTTATACCCTCTCAAGAGTCTCCCGAATTCCAAATGTAAACTATCTTTGGCTGGCAGAATCACACTCCTGCCAGAGCATGAGAAAAAAATCCTAGTCAGCTGCTGTGGACAATCTGAAGCAGCCTCTCATCCCACACCTGGGATTAAAACAAAAGCGCATTCACATAGCATAACTGTTTTTTTAGGTTTTTTTTTTAAGAAAACAAAAGTCTCACTACATTAGTGTTAAAATGTTTGGTGGGGAGCTAGAGAGATGGCTCAGTGGTTAAGAGCACTGGCTACTCTTGCAGAAGACCTGGACCTGGGTCTGGGTCCCAGTCCCTCACAACCATTGGTAACTCCAGTTCCAGGGATCCAACATCCTCTCTGGCCTCCTCAGGCTTCAAGCATGTACCTACCTAGTACACAGATATATATGCAGGCAAAATCTCTCTCTCTCTCTCTCTCTCTCTCTCTCTCTCTCCCTTTCTCTCTCTCCCTCTCTCT
>NW_022196894.1:30336730-30338283 GCF_008632895.1 Mastomys coucha | reverse complement strand
TCTCTCACACACACACACACACACACACACACACACACACACACACACATGTTTTTTATCTAAAACTAAAGTCTAAGGAGCTAAGGAGATGATGGTTCAGTCAATGAAGTATTTGCTGAACAAACATGAGGACCTTCCTTTGACCCAAGCACACATGAAAATGTAGGCATGGAGGTACGCTGTCATGATCCCAGCCCATCACTGAAGGGGTGGGGACAGGAGGAACCTTGTGACTCACTGTCAGGCCAGCAGGCCAGCACACCCTGATCAGCCCAGATCCCAGTAAGAGACACTGTCTCCCCAAAAGGTGTTCAGCTCCTGAGGAACATCTGAGTTGATCTCACATGGGATTGAGAAGCGCTGCTCTACAGCGTCCCCACCAGGTGCTGTGCAATGCTGGCAGCCAGACCTCTTCCGCGAAGGGACCAAGAGAAGTCCGTACCTTCCTGGGTTTGATAATACAAACTGTTAAAAGGCCTTTTTTCTCTTATACTTAACAAACTCTGGTCCTCATCAGATCCAGCCAGTCCCCGTTGTCCTCCCTGACAGCGCTTCAGCCGACCCCCCCTCAGGACTGGTGAGCACCAGCTTCCTCCACCCCACCCCCCCAGAGCCTGAGACAAAGGAGCCAGCAGCCTCTGCACCTCAGGGCACTGCCTGCCTCCAGCTCTTCAGCTCCTCGTGTTCCTCCAGAGGGTACCTTGAGGCCACACAAGCCTCTGTCTCCATAGTGTCTCCTCCTGCTTGGTGACATAATAAAGCATAACTATCCAGCAGAGGGGACAGCACAAGGCCACTAACTCCAGGCCAACCTCCTTCTTATCCTCGTTCTCTTACCCTTTCATATTTTTCTTTCTTTTAAAGATTTATTTTCCGTGTGTGTGTGTGTGTGTGTGTGTGTGTGTGTACATGCCTACATGCACACATACACATGCACACTTGTGTGGGTGCACCCTCACCGTCCTCCCTATTTGTGACAGTCTCTCTGTTCTTTTTCTGACATATACACCAGGCTGGCTAGCCCTCAAGCTTCTGGAAACCCCGTCTCTAACTCCTGTCTTACTATAAGAGTACTAGGATTTATAGTTTGCTACTAGATTCAAGGGATCCAAATTCATGTTCTCAGGCTTGTACAGCAAATCCTTTACCCACTGAGCCATCTCTCCAACCCCAGCACTGATCACCATTGAAAGTAGACACACACACACACACACACACACACACACACACATGCACACACATGCACATACACACACACACACACACACACACACACGCATGCGTGCGCGCGCGCGCACACACACACACAAACACACACATGCATACACATACACACATACACATGCACGCACGCACGCACACACACAAACACCCCCATACACACACACACATGCATACACATACACACATACACATGCACACATGCGCACACACACACAAACACCCCCCCATACACACATACACATGCATACACATACACACATACACATGCACACATGCGCACACACACACAAACACACACACCCACATACACACACACACACACACACACA
>NW_022196894.1:30327392-30336720 GCF_008632895.1 Mastomys coucha | reverse complement strand
ACACACACACACACACACACACGCACCACAGGAACTATGTATTCTCTACTATGATTAGCATTTCAGTACATTCTCTTTCTCGAACTCTAAGAGCTCAGTAATGAAAACAGTCCACCCCAGGTCCAAAACAGGCATAGACCAGTGGAACAGAGTGAGAAGCTAAGAAATAAACTGATTCTCCAGAGATGCTAAGAACAGTGTGCAAAAGAAAGTCTCTTCCACACATGACGTGCTGAGAGCTCTGGATTGCCACAGGCAGGAAAATGAAGTTACCCTCTCTCTTCACACCACGTACCTCATCTCACGGTGGATTAAAGGCTGAAACCCTAGACCTGAAGCCACAAAACTACTAGACGAAAACACGAAGAGATTTCTATGACATCAGTCTGGGCCATGTATTTCTTCCTTGGCCATGACCCCAGGAACAAAGTGAACAAAAGCGAAAGTGAACAAGAGAGATTGTCCAGTCAACCTAAAAACCCCCGCACAGCAAAACAAATAACACAGGCAAGGGAGAACAAATAGCTGCAGCTTGTACACCTGACACGGGCTTCTATGCAAAACCTCTACAGCAGTCAAATGACTTAATCATAAAAACAAATACCCTGATTTAAAAATAGACAGAGAACCTGAGTAAGCATTCTCAGAGGTATGAATACAAACAGCCAATGGGCGTTCAGAAATTGACTCAACACCACTAATGGCCGGAGAATAAACATTAAAGCCACAGAGAACTAAGGCCTCATATTCATTAGAACAGCTATTATCAACAAGAAGAAAGGTAAGCGTTGGTGAGAATGTGGCGAAGAGGATCCCTTGCCCATGCTCAGTGGGGATGAGAATTAGCACAGCCCTCATGGAGAACGATGCAGAGATTCCTCAAGAAACTAAAATCGCCAACAACCACCTGATTCAGCAGTCTCACTGCCGGTGAGCATTTGTTCAAAGGACATCAGACTAGTGTGTTGAAGAGGCATCTAGGCTCACCACTCACCACAGCCAAGAGATGGCAGTGACCTCATGTCCTTTAACAATGGACAACTGAATAAGCATACAGGGGATGGATACAGAAGGTGTGGTACATACGAACAGAACATCCTAATCAGCCATACAAACATGGTGATGGCCTGTCGTCTGCCAAAACATGGATGAACCTGGAGGATGCTGCGTTAAGTGATAAAAGTCACCCACAGAAAAGCAAACTCACGCTTACGTAGGCTCTAAAATCATCAAATGTATACAAGCTGTCGTAGTCAAATGGTGGGTGCTAAAGGCTTGGCTTGAGCAGGTTAAGGAGGCGTTGACCAAAGGCCATGAAGTCTCAGTAAATTGGAGAAATAATTTCGAGAGAGTTGTATATATATTATAGTGACCAAAGTTAGTAGCAGTGTGATATATGTTTGGAAAATGCTAAGACGATACCACTTAAGTCGTCTCTCTACAAAGAATTATAAAACATGAAGTAATATGCATCTTGATGTAGCCATTCCGTGGTACCCCCATCCAATAAAACATTAAGTAGTATTGTGTAAGTCTAAGCAATTTTTATCAGTAACAGAATATTGCTGGATATAGTGGAACCCAACTTTAATCTCACCATTTGAGAGGCAGAGGCAGGCAAATCTCTGTGAGCTCCAGGAGAGCCAGGGATACAGTGAGATACGGCCTCAAAAAATAAAAATTAAATGAAATTATACTACTCCTAGGTACGTCTCCAAAGAATTCTACATCTTACCGCAGACACCTGCCCATTCATATTAACTGACGTTTCATTCATAACAATTAGAAAATGGAAACAGCCCAGATGCCCATCAGTGGGTGGGTAGATAATAAAGAAAGTTATATGAAACACATACATATATACAATGAACTTTGATTCAGCTGTAAGGAAACGTGAAATTTGTATGATAATGACTAGAACTGGAATTATTTGTTGAGTAAGGAAACCCCATGCTGAGACTGACAAAGGCTGCATCTTCTCTCTCATAGGTGGACTCTAGCTTCAAATTTTGAGATTTGTGTGTTTATGCTGGAGTAGAAGTCAAAGACCTAGAAAGGTGTGATGAGGTGGGGGTGGGGCTACTAAGAGGGGACAGTACTTGAAGACATGTCATGTGAAAATAAAAGTAGAGAACACTGGGGACAGAAAAGTTAAAGTGGGGATAGGAGCGGGCATGAGGGAGAAGAAGGAATCAGGAAAGGGTTAACCAGAATTACAGTGACAGATATGATTTCCTTCCTGTGGAGCTGGCCTCGACTCCCACCTGAAAGCTATGTTACCCCATAACAGGCACCCCACTAGCTATGTTACCCCATAACAGGCACCCCACCATTGTACCGGGAGGCTCATCTTCCAGGCAGGTTGGCATGTGGCTTGCCGGCTCTGCTTCCCCTAGCGCCCTGAAAGGTAGCCAGGACAGAATTTTCCCGATCAGTTCCAGCTTCCTTCCTTTCTCTCCTGTGACTGATTATCTCTTCTTGCTGGAAATCCTGCAGTGGATGTTGCTAGCCTGTTGTGCGGATGATAAAATCAAACAGGAAGGGTAGCCAGCGCTTCTTTTGCTCAAGCCGTGCCTCTGCCCAGAGACAGGATTAGAAACAGAAGCAAAGGCTGTGGGAGCTAGAACAGCAGCGTCTCTTCCCACCAGTCTGGCTCAGCGAAGGCAAAGGAAAGCAAGCAAGTCCTAATAATGGCAGTAAGTGTTAGAAAGAACGAGTCCGTGTTTTAGGGTCTCAAGACAGGGATGCTTACTGAGTGGTGGGTGGTGTGAGAACAGGGATCTAGGCTGGGCATGGCCAGGAGGAGCTAGCCAGGCAGAGGTTGGAGATGGGTGCTGTAAGCATGTTATCATGTACTAAGGTCTGGAGATGTTAGACTTCTATCTATGTAAGGATCTGAAAAATAACGCAGGGGGATCAAGGCAGAGGAAGTCATGTAGCAGGGGCAGAATCAAGACTTTAAAACCTACTTCTACCTAACTCCTAAGCCAGTCTTTCCCTAAGAGGAGTATGGAGAGCTGCAGAGCTGGCTGACTCTGCAGCTAAGTGCTCGCCATTCGACCCCCGAACCCACCTTAGAAAAAGCCAGGCCTGGTAATCCTAGTGCTGAAGAGGCAGCAACTGGAGGAGCCCTGGGCTCGCTGGACACTTAGCCTAGCCTAATTGGTGAGTTCCAGGCTAGTGAACACAAAGGGCTGGAGAGGCCGCTCAGGATTTTACTTACTGTCCTTCCAGAGGACCTAGGTTCGGGTCCCACCACCCACCCACATTGGTGGCTCACAACCAAATGTAACTCCAGGACCAGAAGATCCAACGCCACACACGTATATACCTTCAGAAAGAAATACATAAAACAAAATACTTTTTTAAAAAGTAGGCAGCTCCTGAGGAGGGACACCCAAGGTTTACCCCTGACTTCCACACACACATTTGTACATGCACACGTGCACACACATGCACACACATACAAGGAGGAATATGGCTTACAAATCCTCTTGTCAGGTATATGGAGGGTAGAGGAAGGGTGTTCTAGGCATGGGAACAGAGTGAGGAAAGTGTGCGACAATGGTTATGATAAAAGATATGTGTGTGGGGGGGGATGCCTTTGGCGGCCCATGCCAAGATGTGCCCCTTGGAAAAGCACATCTGGGAGAGGGAGAGGGAGAGAGATCTGGAGTGGTTGAGGGCTCTTTTATCCACAGCACACACCTGGCACTCCAGCAGGGCAGCGGCAGGTGATAACTTAAGCAGCTAGGTCCCAGTGGAATGGCCTGTATATTAACAACACCAAGATGTTGGCAAAGCAAATGGGCCAAGCCACACAGGTTTAGCGCCCCGTTCCAAGTCATTTTGTCAGTGCTTTGCTTCAGAGCCTCACTGAATTCCACATAACCGCTCTGAGGAAGAAGGAGTTACAGGGGTTGGTCCCTCTAGGCTCCTGAACACCCGTTGGGGTCCAGTGAGGTAAACCAGTTACCCTCTGCCTCTGTGAGATCAGAATGAGGCCTGGTAAGGAGTAGAGTCGGCCTAGGACCCGGGTGGGCCTTGTGCTGCAGAGCTCCTGAGACGGAGAGGCAGACTGGCTTTTGATCTTAGGAGTTCTGTATGTGGGTGCTGCTTTGATTGAGGGGTCAGAGAGGTCTCCATAGTCAAAAAGTCTTCCCGCTGTGTGACCGGGACCGGGGGTGGGGGGTGGGGGGTGGGGGGTGCAGAGGGAGCAGCTGCTTCCCACTCCAGGTTTACTGGCCTGGCCAGTCTCTTCCTGCTCAGCTGTCAGGCTTTGAGGCACATTGGGTGGGTCTAATCCCGGAGGGCGCCGGCGCAGTGGGCATTTGGGGCTGGGACTGAGACAACCCAGGTGCCAAAAGGAACAAGGAAGTAAGGCGATGTCTCAAGTTAAGTTTCCACCTAGGTTGCTCTGAGAAGTGGGTGGGAAACGAACCGTGATGGCTTTATGGGAAGCTAGGGAGCTGGCCGAGGAGTGATGAGCTTGTCCGGCTCCTGTCTACTGGGAGGATCACGGAGCCCGTGTGCTCTGATCTCCTGGCTACACGGAAGAAATGGGACGTGAGGAGGGATAGCCTGCGGAAGGGTCCCTGTGGCTCCCCACAACCAGGAAGGGCCAAAGGAACAAAACTAGGACAATGACTGAAGGGACATCCGTATGGAAAAAAAATTAGGCAAATGGATCTTATGAGAGAGTTCAATGTGGGAGCCTCCCCCAAGGACCGCCTCTGTTCATTCCCCACCCACACACCTAAGGTCATCCTACTGCAGAGCTGAGGTCTACCCAGCCCTCTCAGGCTAGGACCTGCCTCTCCTCCAGCCTACGGAGCACCTATCAGATGGCTTTACCCCACCACCAGCTGCTCACCCACCAGGTCCTGCCACCCTCCTGTCGGGTGCCTGCTCCACCTGCCTGTGTGACTGCTGGCCTCTGATCAGCTCTCTCCCTTCTGGGTCATGCCTTTCTCTGATCTTTCCTTCTTCCTGTGCCTCTGGCTTTTCACTATAAATTCTATAGACTCCAAAAGGGCTCTGTGGGAGATAGGGACTTCCAGGTGGGGTCTACTCCCTGCCCAGGAGCAGAGTCGGGTCTTGTCTCTCTGGGTCAATAATTTCTGCTAGTAAGGTCCACTCTAGGCCAGCTTGTTAACTCTATATGTAACGTAGAACTCCTAAAGGGACAAAAGCTTGTTGCTTCTTCTCCCTGTGGGGCTCTCTGAATCTTCGTTGGAGCCCCTCCTGAGAAGGTTGGGACCCCCGAGAGTGGTAAGGACTCCCCTTTACAACTTCTAGGTATCTAAAGATAAGTTAGGTAGTTTAACAAGCCATGGGAAAATTTCCCAGAGCAGAACGCTCTTACATGAGCTACTCTCCCCGAAGAATTCCACAGCTAGGTAAACCTTCAGGGTGCTACTGCTTAGCTCTACCTGGGAATCCTCAGCATGTGTTCTCCAGCTACCAATGAGGGAGTAAAGGAAAGGCTAGAGAAATCCTGCAGAAGTGCTGGCCTCCTTAGCTCTGTGCAAGGGAAAGGCTGGACGGCTAGCCCTGGCCCCAGATCTCTGAGGAGTGCAGACTGGGATCCCCAGGTCCACTGCTTCCTCCCACTGGCCCATCCTCTTGGTTCCAATTCCATCTTCCATGGCCACCACCAAAGGCAAACTTTCTTCATGCTTGCTATCAGCATCATCTGAGCTGGGACAGGTCTGCCGCACCCTGATGTCAGCCACAAGCCTGCCTGTGCTTCCGGCAGCTTCAGCACCAGCACCAGAGCAGGGAGGACGCTCTTGAAACAGGCTGAAGGAGTTACAGAAATAAACCTAAGCTACAGGAGCCCCGAGCTCATGAAAGAGAAGGTGCCTTTAAGGGATTTAGATGTGCAGGTGTGAACTGCAGCCAAGTTTTGGGGTGAGGTATTCAGAAAGCCAGCTTTGTCCAGCTATGCAGCAAATGGAATCTAGAATGTCAAGGCAATTGGGAAGTGGGGGAGGGAGGGCTTACAAGGGGTGATGAGGCTGATCTGACAGGTAAAAACAAACCAACTGTTACATGTCAATTTTACATGAAGCAACAAAGTATACTGTTTCAGTACTTGTCCTTACAGTCTCAAACATGTGGATACTGGGATTGTTCAGTGAGGTTCAGAGCAACACAAGCCTTCCTTATTGTTTTCAGTAAGCCTTCTCAGCAACAGGAAGGGGAACCTTGTCTGGCTGTAAGGACAAATGGGTAGAAGGAGCCAGGAGCAGGTGACAATGTTACTCTGTGACAGGCAGCTGCTTGCTGGGCAGTGTGGCCATGGCCGGGAGCCTGTAGTCAAAGTCCTACCATGGCTGAGTGCCCTGTGGAGAGGGGCATGGAGACTGAGGTCCAGAAGACAGAGGGCAGGTCTCATATTTAGCTTGATATAGGGGCTTCAGACAGAGCAGAAGGACCTAGGTAGCATGGAACCTAAGAAGCTCAGAGGCAGAATGCTGACCTTGCGATGACACAAGAGCCCTGCCCCGACCACCAGAGCGTCAGCATCTGTTGTGTTGAGGAAATGGGACCTAATCGGTCTTTTCTCTAGACCCCCAGGAAACAATGACACCAAGTGACGTTTGTGTCACGTCTGTCTCTGTACCCATGCATACATGGGTCTGCCCGCCACCACCTCCTCAGAGGTTGCTTTTCCTCAGAGGTACCTTGTTGTTACCTTTGTAGCTAGCATAAGGGGACATCTTTATGTCACCAGTGGTGCATGCCTTTAATCCCAGTGCTTGGGAAGCAGAAGCAGTTGGCTCTGGGAGTCTGAGGACAGCCTGGTTTACAGAACTAGTTCCAGAATAGCCAGGGCAACACAGAAAAACTCTAACTCAAAAAAAAAAAAAAAAGAAGAAGTTATTATTCAGGGTCCTCATTATTAAAATGGCAAAACTGAGGTCGGGTTTTACTGTCTCTGTGTCTGGCTTCCCATACAGAAAACATAGTATATGATGGTCATGAATATTAACTGAAAGGCCGGTGGCCGCAGTGTCCTCTACAGCTGGGTGTTCTGTAAGATCAGCAGGGTTCATTATTTATTATTAGTGTGTGAGAGTGTGTGTGAGTGTGTGTGTGTGTGTGTGTGTCCTTTCTCAGGGCATCCTCTGCATGCTGGAGTTATAGGAATGTTACCACCATGCTCATCTGTGTGTGTGTGTGTGTGTGTGTGTGTGTGTGTGTGTGTGTGTCAGATTTTCAGGGAAAGTGTTTTACCCACAGAGCCATCTCTGGCCCAGGATCTGCCTTTGTTTGTTTTCTTTCATTTGAGAATCAGCCAGGCTTTCCCAGCATCCCCAGCCTGAGTAATCCAGGATGCAGGAAGGTTTCTTCAACTGGTCTTCAAAACTTACAGAAATTAGCCAAGCAAAGAGTGGGGCACGCTCTCTGGCAAAGGGCACTGCTTAGCAAATACCCCAGTCTCCTGTCTCCCCACTCTTTAGAGGAGAGGTAGGGGCATCCAGGTAGCCCAGAGAGGTGAGCTGTTGGTCACAACCAGTTACCCACTCTGGAAGCTTTCTGGGTCCAGCCTTCTCGCTCCACTATGCTGGATTCCCGTCTAGAGGGCAACGAGGAGAGAAGTTCGGTCTGTCAGCATGATCAGGTACTGGAGGTTGGCAGGTCTGGAATAGGTGGAGGAGGAATCCAGCGGCAGGAGGCAGGATGGACAGCAAGGGAAGGCTAGCCCATGACTCCCTTCCTGTCTTAGACTGGTTTCCGTTACTATAGAAAAATGCCTGAGACCCAGCAATTTACAAAGAACAGAAAGCTACTTGGCTCACAGCTCTAGAGACCGGGAAGCTCCAGGCCTCAGTGTCCAGCATCTGCTTGACATCTGGAAGTCTGTCTTTCTGTGCAACATGTCAATATGTGAACTTTGCAGGGAACACACTTGAAGTAACACTTTCTCTCTTCCCCAGAGATGCTCACCTCATATCAGAGAGAAGGAGGATGCAGGACTGTGGTGGAGGAACCAGAGGGAAACTGCACATATACAATACTCTGCACTCACTGCCAAGATAGGTCTAAATTACCTGAAAAATCAGTCTCTCTCTCTCTCTCTCTCTCTCTTTCTCTCTCTTTTTCTTTCTCTCTCTTTCTCTCTCTCTCTTTTTCTTTCTCTCTCTCTCGCTCTCTTTCTCTCTCTCCCTTTCTCTCTCTCTCCCTCTCTCCCTCCCTCTTCTCTTTAAAAAAATAAATGAAATATACAAATATTATAGAAAATCTGACAAACCCACTCTTTCTACAAATAACTTCAATATATTTCTGTTTACAATTTTACTGTTCTCGTGTATCTTATTAACTTGTTCTATTGATGAGCTAGGTACGGTTTATATTCTGTTGTTTTCTTTACTGTATTAAACATCTTCAATATCACATGCCTTTAAAATTAAAGACTTTTATTTGTGTGTGTGCAGGCGCACACACCATATGCATGTGAGGCCCACAGAAGCCAACTGAGGGCATCCGACCCCCTGGAGCTGGAGTTGCAGGTAGTTATGAGCTACAATAGCCTGGCCAAACCTTGTTTGACCTCAGAAGCTAAGCAGGGTCAAGCCTGGCAATATTTGAGTGAGAGGATAAGTTCACCATCCTAAACAAACAATGAACGAGCAAACAAAGCGAAGAAAAAAATCTACGTGCTATACCTGTTTAACTCTCCTTTCTTCACATCTTTCCTGCAATCACAATACCCTTTTGCCACCACAAGAAATTTGCTTTCTTTTTATATGTTTTATAAAACATTAGTCTTGGGCTGGTGAGATGGCTCAGTGGGTAAGAGCACTGATTGCTCTTTCAAAGGTCCTGAGTTCGGATCCCAGCAACCACTTGGTGGCTCACAACCACCCATAATGAGATCTGACACCCTCTTCTGGTGCATCTGAAGACAGCTACGGTATATTACGCTGGAGTGAGCGGGGCCATCCTGAGTTCAATTCCCAGCAGCCACATGATGGCTCACAGCCATCTGTACAGCTACAGTGTACTCATACACATAAAATAAATAAATAAATCTTTAAAAAAATTAGTCTTTGCCAGATTAAAAAAAAAAAAACCTTGGCTAGGCATGATAGCATTTGCCATCAATACCAACACTGTGGGCGAGGGTGGAGGGCAGGGGAAGAGACTGAAGAATCAAGGTCACCTTCAGCTACATACCTTATTGGAGGCCAGCTGCACTGTAATGAACCCTTTCTCAAAACCACCACAACAACCAGGAAAGCAGTGGGGTACAGTGGTGGTGCACGCCTTTAATCCCAGCACTTGGGAAGCAGAGGCAGGCAGATTTCTGAGTTCGAGG
>NW_022196894.1:30310863-30327103 GCF_008632895.1 Mastomys coucha | reverse complement strand
GAAGAAGAAGAAGAAGAAGAAGAAGAAGAAGAAGAAGAAGAAGAAGAAGAAGAAGAAGAAGAAGTATGGTATCAGGGTGAAAACCTTTAATCTCATCACTCAGGAGGGCAGATCTCATATCCAGGTTCTGGGCCAGCTGGGGCTATATAGTGAGAGCCCGTCTCAAGACAAAAGCAAAAACAAAGAAAGCCGAAGCCTACCCAGTCAGGGATCTGCAACACAGGACACAAAGGACACTGTCCCTGAAGAGTGCCTGGCCTGCCAGATGGTTATCAATACACTGCCTGATAAACTATAATACGAAACATCAATATCCATTATTTTAAAATGATTGAGGGTAAAGACTCCTGGGAGGAAGTGACCCCACTGGATTTCTTACCCAGTCGACTGAAAAAGATCAGAGTCACAAGAAGAAGAGATCAAATATTTGCCCTGGTGCTTTCAAATGCGTGGTGAGTGATTAACTGAATGATCACACATAACCCTTTCAATCTTGTTTGATAAAGGAAATGAATTGCTTCTCTCTCTTCTGTGGTACTAGGTACTGAACGCGGGGCTCACACCTGCTGAGCACACACTCTACCACCGAGCTACCCCCTAACAGGGGAATTCTAAATGAAGATGTGAAACGGGCAGAGGACTCTGTCTATAATTATCAAAGAAATAAAAACATATTGTTTTCTCTGGAGTCTTAATGGAAGCTGTGGACGGTAATCTTCAAAATAAGTTTTAATGCTTTGTGGGTTTGTTTGTTTTTAACTTTATGTGTGAGTTGTTTGCCTGCATGTATGTAAGTGTCCCAAGGAAGCCAGAGGCCACCAAATCACCTGAAGTCAACAAGGTGTAAGCAGCATTGTGAGTACTGGGAACTAAACCTGGGTTCCCCGCAAGAGAAGCCAGGATGCTTAACCACTGAGCTCTCTCTCGAACCCTGTCTTTGGTTGTCGGTTGGGATTTTTTAGTTTTTTGTTTTGTTTTGTTTTTCTTTGGGGGGATGGTTTTGGTTGGTTGGTTGGTTGGTTTGGTTTGGTTTTTTGTTTTGTTTGTTTGTTTGAGACAGGGTTTTGTTATATATTCCAAGCTGGCTTTGAACTTGCAACAATCCTCCTACCTCAGCCTTTGGAGTGTTGAGATTAAAATATAACCAGCTAAAAAACATTCTTAAAAAGAAAAAAAAACATACATGTTTATTACTTTCTATTTGTGTGCACACATGCATGTGTGTGTTTATAAATATAACCCGTGAGTCCATATGTTACTTGTACATCAGGGCTGACCGTGTGGCACTGGACACCCAGTTGGCATGCTCTTCCCCAGGGAATGGGGGGCACCTCTCCCACCCCCAGCTTGACTCGGTTTTCTGTAGCTCTCTGTGTAGAGCCGAGGCCTCCTGGTCTTTTTTCCCTGTGCAGTCTGGCATGTTTGTTGCTGTCCTCCTGGCTCTGCTCGTGTTGCGCGGTCATGTTGGTGAGACTTATGGGTGTAGTTTCTGATACTACCGGGAGACATAATCTCACAGCAAAGATATTTCTTAGCAGCCGTGTTCACTGTGTCTCCTTCAGCATCCTAGATGTGAAGTACATGTCCTGCTTGGCTAGGTAATAAGGTAGCACATGGGGTGTGGGTCTAACACAAGATACCAGGCACCAGCTCCACTCCCAAGCAGACTCTGTCACTGCTCCTCTGTTGCCAAAGCTGTCGCCATGACCCCTGGGGTAGGGCAAGGAACTCCCAGCTAAGGTTTCCAGGGGCTTCCAGGTCGCTTTCCAGAGGAAAGGCTTTTCAAAGCTGCTTCCACAGAAACATCCTTGCAGTAAGGGACTGTCTGTTTGCTTTCACTTTCCTGTCCTGTGCATGCCCACAGTTCTATAGGAAAGAAAAAAAAAAGAACTTCTCAAACAGCAACAACGGCAAAAGCCTTCCTGTTGACATGATGCCAGTCAAATGACTCTACAGTTGGACCTACCCTGACCCTGTGCATTCTGAGACTCCATGGTGAAAAATAAAATAAGATAAAATGACCAGCTCAAACCTTGTCTAACATTCAAAACCTTTAACCTAGGCACTTCCATCTATTCTAACGCTTATTCTTCGGCCTGACGGACTGATTCGTCTGCTCAGCAGCAATGTCACCGAGCCCCTGAGACTACTCGATAGAAATGTACTACTGGTTTGACTAACTGCACCTCTTCTGATGCTTTCCAAATCAGGTAGAGAGGTTGATGAGGACCTAGGGTTATTACAGCCACAGTTCGGGGCTGGAGAGATGGCTCAGCGGGTAAGAGCACCGACTGCTCTTCCAAAGGTCCTGAGTTCAAACCCCAGCAACCACATGGTGACTCACAACCACTCCTAATGAGACCTGGTGCATCTGAAGTCAGCTACAGTGTACTTATGTATAATAATAAATAAATCTTTGGGTCAGAGCAAGCAGGGACTGAGCGACCGGAGTTGACTGCAGGGAGTGAGGTCAACCAGAGCAAGCAGAGGTCCTGATTGGGCAGTGGTGGCGCACACCTTTGATCCCAGCACTTGGGAGGCAGAGGCAGGAGGATTTCTGAATTTGAGGCCAGCGTGGTCTACAGAGTGAATTCCAGGACAGACAGGGCTACACAGAGAAGCCCTGTCTCGAAAAGACAAAAAAAGAAATTCAATTCTCAACAACCACATGAAGGCTCACAACCATCTGTACAGCTACAGTGTACTCACATATATAAAATAAATAAATCTAAAAGAAAAACCACAGCTCGATTCCTCTGCAGAATTGGTTCTTCAGAATTGGAGAGAGATTTACTCTTCATGAGATAAAGGAAACTAAGTCTGGCTTTGGGGAAAAACTGTGATTTCTACACTAATTGATCAGGAGTAACAAAAAAAAAAAAAAAAACTCTCAAAAAGAGAAAAGGAGACAAAGACATTCAGCAGATAATTGGTACCAGTCTCTGTCCTCTTAGTTCCCTGGCTAACTCCTCTGCTATTGGCACTGGCTGGCCCGATAATTCTCATTCATATTGAATTACTGGTGGGGCCCTGCATCTTACGCTATATGGTCAATTATGTATCAATTTGGAAAAACTAATGGTCCTTAGGACCAACCACACCTCTAGAAGGTGATGAGTCCACAATTGGACTCATTCACTAAGACTAGAGAAGAATGTAACAGGTCCCACACCTTAGCACAACTGATTCCATGATGGAAGGACCATTCAGGCCATAAAACATCTGCGAAACCAGAAACAAAGACCTAATCCATCAAAGCCCATAGCTCTGAAAAAGTCTCTAGACTTACTAACCTTGCTTTTAGGCTTCTGTAGTTCTCCTTCTGGCTAACTGCTCTTCTTTACCAAAGTACGTGGCTTTTGTGCTTAAAATCTTGCCCTGAGAAAGGTTCAGGCTACACTGGGATTCCAAACAGCCAGTGTAGTCACCAGCTGGCTAATAAGACTTTCTATTGGCTTAACCCATGTCCAAGCAGTCTCCTCTCATGGATACCCCACAACAAACCATCAGGAGAAACTTCCAGAAACATCTCTACACCCATCTGCCCAAGGCTGGAAAGAGGGAGGAGGTATGAGTCAAGCCTTATTTTTATTTTATATTGATTGGTTCGTTCTAACATAAAATTAAGCATTTTAAGCTTAATTTTGCAAGGTTTTGAGTAGGATTGAGATATCCAATGCTATTACTACTAATTCCACATAGTTTTTATTGCCCCTATCCCCAGCATTGGATGGGTATTCATTCATTGGTTGCCCTACCACTCAGCAGCTACTAGTTTGCAAACTGTCACTTGAAGTCCTATTCTAAACATTTCTCTAGCTGGGCAGTGGTGGCGCACACCTTTAATCCCAGCAGTTGGAAGGTAGAGGCAGGTGAATTTCTGAGTTTGAGGCCAGCCTGGTCTGCAGAGTGAGTTCCAGGACAGCCAGGACTACACAGAGAAACCCTGTCTCGAAAAAACCAAAATAAAAATAAATAAAAAATAAAAACAAAAAAAACAAACAAATTTCTCTAAATGGAACCATGTGGAATTTGGTCTTTCAGATCTGATTTCATTCCCTTGGTGGAATATATCCAATGTTTATCCATACTGTAGTCCCTTAGCAGAATATGGTCAAGGTGGTCCATGCTATAGCCAGCTTTAGTATGCTGTCTTCATTAGGATTTCCATTGCTGTGAACAGACACCATGACCAAGGCAACTCTTATAAAGGACAACTTTTAATTGGGGCTGGCTTACAGGTTCTGAGGTTCAGTCCATTGTCACCATGGTCAAGCATGGCAGCGTCCAGGCAGACATGGTGCTAGAGGAGCTGAGAGATCTACAACTTGATTGGAAGGCCAACAGGAGAAGACTAGCTTCCAGGCAGCTAGGAGGAGGATCTCCGAGCCCACCCCCACAGTGACACACTTCCTCCAACAAGGCCACACCTATTCCAACAAGGCCACACCTGGACTGAGCATACTCAAACCACCACATATGCCAACCCTTTTATGGTAAAAGATCTCTTTATGTGGATTTTATCACAACTCGTTCCAAACCTGCTCTCATTTCCTCCCTCTGCAGCCACAGGACACCAAGCACCTTACCTGGTTCTAAGTCAGCCCTTTGGATGTCTCCCACTAGCCATCAGCACCCTTAGACAATGCAGAAGGCTTCTACCCCATGCTTTGTCCTTCTGTCCTCCATTGTCTTGGGCCCCACCCCACTTCAGGACACCTTTCTTTCTCACCTGGATGACGTGCCAGACCCCTGAAATGTGGCCCTGGCTCTCCCGTCTGCCCAGTACATAGTGGTAGGAGTGGCCTTCATTTTCATAGCTAATGGAGTCTCTATCTTGTTTAAATCCCTTCAGTGATTCATGGCCTTCAGGATAATATCCACATTTGTCATCGAGGCTCCTAGGTCCATGTGGGGACACGTGCCCTCTTCACTCTCAGCCTTGCCTTACATTACCATGTAAGGCTCTCATCCAGTCCACGGAGCCACCAGGCTCTGGTCCTGACAAAGAGGAACTTATGGATTGAGATTCACCTCAGAGGTCGCCTCATTCTGCAGAGCTTCCCTGATCTCTTCCTGTCCACCTAGCCAGACTGAAGCCCACATAGTCTAGCTGCTACTCCAAGGTACCTCTCTCAGTGACCCTTGGAGCTCCTGTGTGCCCTGAGGCAGAGGACCTGAAGCTCTTAGGGAGGATTCCTGAGGGTCCTGTAGTCCCTGCAAGTTCACCAAGGGTGTGAGATCTCAGTAGAGCATCATCATGCAATTGCACCCCATGTGGTCACTGAAGAGCAACTGCTGCACACAGGCAGAGCGGCTGCAACGTTTCCCACAGATACTGTGGGAAAAGGAAGCGAGAACTCAAGTGCAGGGCAGTGCTGTGCAGCAAAAACAGAATGGAAATATAACTTTAAATATCTTATTCACCACATTAACTGTAAAAAAATAGATAAAATCCATCTTAATAGTTCTTACTGTAAAAAAATAGATAAAATCAATCTTAATAATTCTTACTTAAGGCCTATTTAAAATATTATTATCTCAGCATAGTGATATAAACATTGTATGTGAGACAGCTTACACTTTTCTCACAGGGTGTCGTCGAAATCCATGTGCATTTTACGACACTAGTCTGGCCTAACCATATCCAAGTGACAGAGGCAGCTACCAGACAGGAAGATGGGCTCGGAAGACCTTAGCAGTGCCTGAGGACTGACCCGCAGCTGGAAACACCTGGACACGATGCCCTGAGACTCGAGCGTCCTCAGCTTGCCTGGACACCTTCCCCCAGGCTCCTCCCTGAAATGCTCCGTATACATCCCTCCCTTAGTCCCACTGGGACTTCTCAGAGGGAAAGATAAAAGTTCTGGGACACAAAAAGGCTCTGCCACATTTACCCAGTGGCTGTGTCCCCTGGGGAATAAGCTCCTCTCAGCCCCACGCCATTTGCACTGTCGCCTCCTTGGCCCGTCTATATGAATTTATTCAAAGTCAATTGATCGATCAATCCAGTGCTTCTTTCAGAGTTGACTGTATGGGAGCCCCTTGCAAGGCCCTAGGTATAGGAAGGAAGTCTAGTTCCTGTCCCCATGACCTGACCGTCTGGTCTCCAGGGAGCTCCTCCCCACACCTGTCCCTTCACCCTGTTTTTTTTACTTTTCTTTCCTTCCTCCCCCCAGGCCTCATGTGTCTTTCCTGGTGAGGGTCTGTCACCTCATCTCACTGCTTTGGGCTTAGTTGCTGTTTTCACAGTTGGTCTGGTCTTGCCTCTTCCTGGGGAGGTTTCTGTGGATGCATCACTGGCCTCAAAGAGCACCAAGTGTCAGAGATGATGGGGTGGCTGGGAGGATACAGAGGGAGTCTGGGCTGCACCGCAAAGCCACAGTTCAGGGCCCCGTAGCCTCCATCACCCTGGAAGGACCCACGCTGAGCTTGTCTGAGGATGACACCTAATTTGAGGAAGGACAGGTGTGTCTGAGGCAGAGCAGAAAGAAGCACATACACTCCATCTCCCATCAACCTTCTGACCAAGATTCCGAGTCTTGAGCTTATATCAATTTAATATCTGACCAGATCCTTATACTCAAGGGTGTGATAGCTGATGGATAATGGAGCAGGGGGAAGAAGCAGGAGCTTCCTCCAGGCACTCTATCTACAGTGCTGTGATGCCTCCAGACACCCCAGTGCTTCCACTATGGAAAGGGGGTGAGGACTCTGCATGAGTCAGTGGACAGTGACCCCGGCTTCCACCGCTGTTTTATAAGCTTTATAAGCTGTTTTTATAAAGAAAGGGTCCTTCTCAATCTTTATACTTCTCCAACAGCTTGGCATATCTAACGGTTAAAAGGACATCAGCTGAAGATGTTGGAGGAAGTGGTGGGGACCTGATCCAGGGCCTGGCACATACTAAGCCCAGGCCAATGTCCTGAGTCTCCACCACATGGTAAGCACTTGTCTTAAGAGAGTTCAAGCCAGGCTGTGGTGGCGCACACCTTTAATCCCAGCACTTAGGAGTCAAAGGCAGGCAGATTTCTGAGTTCGAGGCCAGCCTGGTCTACAGAGTGAGTTCCAGGACAGCTAGGGCTACACAGAGAAACCCTGTCCCAAAGAGAGAGAGAGAGAGAGAGAGAGAGAGAGAGAGAGAGAGAGAGAGAGAGAGAGAGAGAGTTCAAGACTTCACTAAACAAACTATCTTTTTTTTTAATTTCTAAAATTTATTTTCATCTTGTGTGCCTGCATGTACGTCTAAGGTTGCCAGATTCCCTGGAGCTGGAGTTACAGACAGTTGTGAGCTGCCATGTAGGTGCTGGGAATTGAACCCAGGTCCTCTGGAAGAGCAGGTAGTGCTCTTAACCATCTCTCCAGGCCCTGAGCAAACTATCTTGCTGAGTCTATGATATGCATGTGAAGATGTGGTGATATTCCTGGCTAGGACTCTGGTGAGACATCTGTGGGAAAGAATTTTAGATTATCAGGCCTTCTGTAACTGTATGAACCCCATTACATATGTGTTTTTTGGGTTTTTTGTTTATTTGTTTGTTTGTTTGTTTCCCAAGACAGGGTTTCTCTGTGTAGCCCTGGCTGTCCTGGAAGATCTGTAGACCAGGCTGGCCTCGAACTCAGAAATCCACCTGCCTCTGCCTCTGCCTCCCAAGTGCTAGGATTAAAGGCGTGCGCCACTACCGCCCGGCTCCCATTACATGTTTGTAAAGGGTGTCCACCTAGTGCCTCCCCAGCAGGGAGGAGAAGAGCCAGCAGACTCTCCTCTCTGCCTTCTCCTCCTCCTCCCCTCAGGTTCAGACTTGCATGGTGTCTCAAAGCCCTCTCCTCTTCCTCCTTGTTTTCTCTCAAGCACTTACCTCCCCTGGGATGATTCTCAGCATCCAATTCCAACTTTATGACTGCTTCCTGAAGCCTTGGCCAACACAGCAGAGTCACACACTTTCACACACCCTCAGGCCTGCCAAACCCAACACCAGGGGGAAGCATGTGATTCTACAGCAGGGGGAAGCCCATACAGGGGACCTCAGCAGGAAAGCCCCACCAGGACACCCCCAAGCCAGGTCTCCCCAGCAGGACACCCCAAGCCAGGTCTCACCAACAGGACACCCCAAACCAAATCTCCCCAGCAGGATACCCCAAGCCAGGTCTCCCCAGCAGGAGGCCCCCAAGCAAGGTTCTTCAGGAAAAGCACTCCAGTTCTCTGGCTCATTTCTCAGTCTGGGAGACCTTGCGGCAGGAAATGTGCTTCCTCGGCCTCCCTTCTCCGCCTCATCCCACATCTTGATGGTTCTTGTAGTCACCTGGCAAACAGCTGGTTCAAGATCAGGTTGATTCAAAGCACTACCCCTGGTCTAACTCTGGCTACTTGTCAGAACAGCATGGACTGCTTTTGGAAAAGGTCTCACCAAGACCATCACTGGAGCGCTAGCCACCAAGCCTGTGGCCTGAGATCAATCCCTGATAGGAGAAAACAGACCTCCACACATGTACCAAGAGACACACACACACACACACACACACACACACACACACACACACACACACACACTGCCAAAGTTAATGGAGGGCTGGAGAGATGGCTCACTTCCTGCTCTTGCTTGGTACTCAGTTTCAGGTCCCAGAAACCCCATGGCAGCTAATTCTAATCTCTAGAGATCTGGCACCCTCTTCTGGCCTCCAGAGGTACTGCATGCATTTGGTGCACAGACGTGCATGTAAAGCATCCAAAAACACCCATATACATTAAAATAAATAAATCTTTTTTTTTTTAAATAAATCTTAAAAAATAACAAAATAGATCTGACTGTCTCCAAACAGACCGGCATCTCTGAGATGTGAGGCCCAGGCAGGGGACTGCTTATCTCAGGGTCAGGAACCACACTGAAGCACTGGCTCTAATTTAGAATGCTGCCCTAGCGCTCTCTCTCATCTCTCACGATATTCTAAGACAGGAAGACAGCAGCCAGCAGTGGTCGTGAGGACCCTCCGCGCTCTAGTAGCTCAGCTGCCCGCTTTCTAGTCAGACTCTGAGTCCAGGGTCTGAAAGGCTCTGCAAGTCTCTCTTCACTCTGGACGAGGAGGTGGGAGATGCATGTTCAAGGGAAGGGGCGAGGAGGGGAGTTTTCTGGCAGCGTGTCATCTGAACTGGACGTGGATATTTCTGCGTCCTGGGACCCACATCAGAGAGTGAGAGCAGCCTAAGGCTTTTCGACCTGGGTTTCAGGCCTCTTCAGGTCCTTTGTGGTATATGGACAATCACTTCAGAGTGCATCTGAGGAAGGGGTCCTGAGACTGTCCCATCCACCAAACAGGCTCTGCGGGCCTTGGGCAAGTGGATGGTCAATCTCCATTGTTGGAATGTTTACAAGGGCTTCTTCAGAGAGGATACACTGAACAGGAAAGACTCCCCCGGCCCCAAATATGGGTAGCACCAACTTGTGGGTTGAGGTTCTGGACTGAATACAAAGAAGAAATGAGGGCTAGTATTCATCTCTTTCAGATCCGCCTGCCTCTGCCTCCCGAGTGCTGGGACTAAAGGTGTGCGCCAGCGCTGCTCTCTGTTTCTTGACTACAGATGCTTTGTGATCAGGTACCTCATGCTCTGTGCACCATAATCTCTCCATCGTGAGCCAAAGTTGATCCTTGCTCAAGTTGCTTTTGCTAGACATTTGTGGCAGCACCTCAGGCTCCCAGAGGCCCAGCCATTCTCAGCCTCCCTTGTGCCCAAAGGAGTGAATGAGCCCAGCACATAGTTACTCTTTACTGTTAGAAGTAACGTGTAGCAGAATATAGGGGTTTGGATGTAGGTCATCCCGGATCGAGACCCATACTTACCAGCTGTGTGGTCTCCCTGACTGTCCTGGAACTCACTCTGTAGACCAGGCTGGCCTCGAACTCAGAGATCCACCTGCCTCTGCCTCCCAAGTGGTGAGATTAAAGGCACGCATCACCACCGCCTGGCTTTTTTTTTTCTTTTCTTTTTAAAGATTTATTTATTTATTTATTTATTTATTTATTTATTTATTTATTTATTTATTATATGTAAGTACACTGTAGCTGTCTTCAGACACACCAGAAGAGGGCATCAGATCTCATTACATATGGTTGTGAGCCACCAGGTGGTTGCTGGGATTTGAACTCAGGACCTTCGGAAGAGCAGTCAGTGGCTCTTAACCACTGAGCCATCTTTTCAGCCCAAATTTTTGTTTTCTTAATCAAAGGAAGAGAAAAGCACTGGCATCTTTTTTTTTTTTCTCAAAAGGAATTCTGGTCAAGTTTTATTAAAGGAAAATGTTCTTGGGGGGAAGAAAAAAAAGAAAAAAAAAAAGGAAGACGTTCTTGTTTTCTTTTCAGCAGTCTGTTCTGACACGCTTCTAATAACATCAGAATCCCATGGGTCAATGATAGCCAGTGTACATACTCTGAAGTATTTTCCACACCCTGTACCCAGTTCAATATTATTGCCATTGCAGTGATGGACACCAGTTTTAGCCAACGTAGCATAGTACTCTATTTCAGATTTCCTCAGAGCTGGGCAGTTGTTGACGAGGATAACCCACTTCGCTTTGCCTTGTCGGATAATCTTCAGAGTCTGTTTGTACCTCAGCTTGTACTTTCCACTTTTCATAACAAGCTGGAGCCTAGAGTTGATCGACTCCAGAGACTTTTTCGTCTTCTTTGCGGCCACCACCTTCCTGCCTTAGGTACGGGACAACCCTCAACCAAGATCAGCCGCCACGATGGCCGAGGAGCAAGAGAAAAAAACAAAAACCGAGCACTGGCATCTTAAGCTGACTGAAAGGATCCAATAAATTCTAAGAGCAGGTGGTCATCAGAAAGAACATACGTTCTAAAGGAGGACGGTAGCTCCCCCTAGGGGACACGTTGAGAAGTTCCAGAGCTATTTTTAATTATCACAATGCCAGAGGCTACAAGGGCAGGGACCCCACAACACGGGGCAGCAATGGCCTGTAGTATAATGTACAAAGGAAGATTTTAAACATACTGAATTTTCCAGGAACTCAACCACTGTGCAAAATTGAAGGAGCTGTGTGTTTTGTCTGGCACCTCACCAAGAGCCATTTTTACTTCTTGGAAAATCTCACCTCTCACAGCGCTGTCAGTGTAGCGGTGTCAGTCCCAGGCGTCCACACTGGACACAGGCTGTTCTTGACCTGTGTTTCTCACACTCTACGGTGCACTCAACTCTCCAGGGCATGTGTGTGTGCGTGTGGGTATGAATGTGCCTGTGTGCACACAGAGGCAGAGGAGGGTTGAGGCCTCTCTATCACTCTTCTACTTACTCCCTTTAGACAGAGTCTCTCATGGAACCCAGAGCCAGACCTTCGGCCGGCAAGACGCAGTCCTCCCCCCAACCCCGTCCCATAGCACTGGGGTTATAAGCCTATGTGTGTGAACATGCTGGGACCCACATTCTCACTAGCGCAGCAAGCGCCTTTAACCATCCCCACTCTGGCTCGCTTTGGCCTCAGCTGGGTGCTGTCCACAGTGAACACTTGGGAAATGGAGGGAAAGATAGTCAGGTGAGGGCAGGTTCGGGGGGCCCACCTGGCAGTCACACATGGGGACAGATTACATCATCTATGTTATCCCGTTACAGCCTAGTAAGGATCATTCCAAACACGGGACAGGGAAGATGTGGGGCCTAACAAGCTAAGGGTCTCTGTGCAACCCCTGGCAGTGGTTTGTAGTATCAGAAGTGGGAGTTGACCAAACTCAGTACAAGTTGCCCCCAGACACTGGGACAAGCATCTAAACAGTCAAGTGGCTGCAGGGGTGTTTGGGCCATAGCCTCAGTTCTTGGTTTTAAGCCTGCATCTCCCTATGGGTGGTCCACATCTCTGACCCATGCTGGTCTGTCAGTGGGGTCCAATTCACAGCAAGCTCACCTCGATGGCCCAGAAGGGGCTCTTCTTGGACCAGACAGTCTATGGTCCAGAAGCATGGGGATCCTGTCTGGATTGTTCTCTCTACCTTCCCTTTGCTTGGCCCCAGATGAAGACACTGTCAAAGAGGTATGCAGTAGAGCAGAGAGAGAAGCTACCACTTCCTAAAGTCGGAATGCAAGCTGGGACTTAGTACAAGAAATGTGGAAGACAGTGACAGCGGAGACCCTAGAAAGGCATGCTTGCTGGGCGGTGGTGGCGCACGCCTTTGATCCCAGCACTTGGGAAGCAGAGGCAGGCAGATTTCTGAATTCAAGGCCAGCCTGGTCTACAGAGTGAGTTCCAGGACAGCCGGGGCTACACAGAGAAACTCTGTCTCAAAAAAAAAAAAAGAAAAGAAAAGAAAAAAAAAGAAAGTCATGCTTGTCCCGGGCCAATGCATGTCTCTAGCCTGTTCATCAGCAGGGCTGAAAAGGGACCCATTGTCCCTATTGGCCACTGGGTGGCACATATATGAGACAGATCCAGAGATTAAACAGAACCTGGAAATAAAGTGACTTTGGAATCACAGTTCAACAGACAGTAGACGAAAACATGTGGCCAGGAGCTAGGGTGCTCATCATCCGGTAAAGACCAGAGAATGGATTCCAGATCTCATGTTAGACACTGAGTGCGGGTCAAAGAGATGCTCAGTGGATAACTGCACTTGCTTCCATGCCAGTGACCTAAGTAAGCTGCATCCTGGGAAGAAGCATGGTACAGTGAGACAGCTGACTTCAATCCTCCACACTTGTGCCACAACATGAGATGTACACACACTCAAACAGAGAGGTAAATGTAATTAAAAAAAAAAAAAAACATTTAAAGCTGGGCACACCTCTATGCCAGCTGTGACTCTGACTCCAACATGGGAGAGGCAGAGATAGGCAGGTTCCTGGAGCTGAGGGTCAGTCAACCTAGCCAAATGGTGCCACAGGCCAGTCAGTCTGGGCCTCCCTCAACCCGTGGAGGGAAACAGGGTCCTAGTCAGGTAGATAAGGCGTTGGCGAAGAAATGACAAACAGACACAACACAAGGGAGTGTTGTAACTGAATGTAATTTGTACAAAGTAGAAATCAGGCTTATATAGTATACAGCAAAACAGGGCAAACTACAGAAGTCACATAGGCAAGAGATGGCTACATCAAGGTCAGTACAATCAATCAACCAGGTGCAAGGCAGAGGAGCAGTGGTGTCCTTCTTCTTGGGCTGTTCTGGCAGCCCCAAGATAAACTCTCAGGGTCTGTCTGAGGCAAGAAGCTGCAGGTCCTTGAGAATAACCATGGCTATAGCATAGATAATTAGTGACAGAAGCCCTATAACTTCTCTCTAGTCAGTAAAGCAATTCTGCCTTCTGTGGGACTGCTCTGATAATTAGTGCCTGACTGCTATCTCTAACTTTATGGGACTGCTCTGATGATTTGTGTCTAACTGCTATCTCTAACTTTGGAGACACCCTGCCTGATAAGACAGCTCCTTTGTAGAAATTCCCAGCTAACTACAGCTAGGAAATCAATTAGGATTATTGAAGCACTGTGGAGACCAGGAAATAATGTTCAATCTCAGTGTTAGCTATAACAAAATATTTCTTAGGGCACCTTTATGCCTGAATAAAGGAAGCACGCAGATCTCTCCACAGACTTTAGCAGAGATCAATCTGGAACACTCTGAGCTAGGAGATGGCAGCGGCTGGGCTGCCTCAGGAGACTGACTCCTTTGGAAGTGTACGCCTCAGGTCTGTTATCAGGTTTTTAGGCCTGTCCCAGACACAATTGAAGTAGACGAGTTCTGTGTGACAAAACAGCTGAACTCCACTCCAGGTTCAGTGAAAGACCCTGTATTTTATTGTTGTTTGTTTTATTTTTGTTTGTTTCAAAGGTGGAGAGCGGTAGCGCTACTGAAGAAGGTAGCGGACATTGACCTTTGGCATCCACCCATATATGCACACATACATACCTGCACACACACACATGAACACCTACTACACACACACACACACACACACACACACACACAAATATATGTACAGAGAAATGTGTACCCTAAAATACAATCACCTGCTAAAACCAACGGACACACAACAAACAGTTCTCCCTAGGTGTTAGGTATGACCATGTTTATAGTAGGCACAGTGTCTGTGTCCCAACCCAAAACTACTCAGTGCACGTAAATCCAGAGAAATCCGGCTTTTCAGGAAAACATTTGACAGGTAACTGCTGTGGGTGAGGCAGACGCCAGGTACCCAATAGCCATGATGACCATGCTCCAACAAAAGAAATACTCTTGAAGTGAACATAAAGAGAAGATCATAGCAGATAAGTGAAATATTAAAAGAAGTAAAATTAAAATTAAATGGGAAGTGACTCGTTGCTGTGGGGCAGCTGTGAACTGAAGTGCCCAGAGAACAGTCATACCTGTGTTAACAATTCTACATAGTGAATGTAAAGAGTTGGAATATTGCAGATCTGGAGCTGAATCATCTTGGGCTATCTTTAGCTCCTTTCTAGGCAATCATTGGCTAGATAAGACCTAACATCTGTGTAACTGTGTGGCTATCACATGGACTTATGGTGATGTAGTAATAGACCGCTATCTTCCACCAACCCAAAAGCTAAGGAGGGCAGCAGAGAGCTTCTGAAGTCTACAGAGGTCTCCTCGCTTCGCAATATGCCGCCTGCCTCATGTTCCCGCTGATGTATCTGGAAAGGGCCTTGATTTATCGCTTTTTATATTCTGTTACTATTTTTAAAAACGTCATGAGACTACTTTTTAAAACAGAACTAATGCCAGGCAATGGTGGCGCATGCCTTTAAGTCCAGTACTTTGGGAGGCAGAGGCAGGAGGATTTCTGAGTTCAAGGCCAGCCTGGTCTACAGAGTGAGTTCCAGGGGTATAAAGAGAAACCCTGTATCAAAAAACAAAAACAAAAACAAAATAAAAAACCCACAAAAACAAAAGAAACAAAACAACAAAAAACCAGAACTAAAAACTAAACACTATTTATGAATTATAGTGGTGTGTGTGTGTGTGTGTGTGTGTGTGTGTGTGTGTGTATTTTCTGCTCTTCTAGAGCATGGCACCTCACAGGCATGTGTAACTCTAGTCCCAGGAGAGCTGATTTCCTCTTCTGGCCTCCCCAAGGCACATAGGACACACATGCTGCACAAATGCCAACAAAACACTTGTGCACAAAAAATAAAGTAGATAAATCTTAAAATGCTAATAGTAAGAAAACAAACCCTGACTTTCACTATCGTTCCTCAGCAGATAGGGATCCTTTGGAGTTCTTCACTGTGTTTGATTTTTGGCATTGATGTTTGAATTATTCACTTGAGTCTCATTTTCTTTTCTTTTGGGGGGGTCTGTTTTTTTTTTTTTTAAAAAGGCTTATTTATTTATTTATTTATTTATTTATTTATTATGTAAGTACACTGTAGCTGTCTTCAGACACACCAGAAGAGGGCATCAGATTTCATTACTGGGTGGTTGTGAGCTACCATGTGGTTGCTGGGATTTGAACTCATGACCTTCCAAAGAGCAGTCTGTGCTCTCCACCGCTGAGCCATCTCACCAGCCCTTGCTTTTGTTTTTATTTTTGTTTTTTGTTTTGGATTTTCGAGACAGGGTTTCTCTGTGTAGCCCTGGCTGTCTTGGAACTCACTCTGTAGACCAGGCTGGCCTCGATCTCAGAAATCTGCCTGCCTCTACCTCTTCAGTGCTGGGATTAAAGGTGTGCGCCACCACTGCCAGGGTTGAGTTTCATTTAAAAAAATTGTTCAATTAATCTTGTCTGGGGATTAGTACAGAATTCCCCAAACCTTCTGAAATGGCCTTGAACACACCTGTTGTTTTATGCTACACCCTTGTGAGGAACAGTGCGCATAGCACCGACATTACAAACTCAAAGCAGCCAATAATCACCAAAAAACACCAAAGATGCTACGCTCTGTGGTCTCAAAGTAGTAGAGTATGTATGGCAGGCACAACTCCAACTGCAGTGCCTGATACTGCCTGAAAATAGACCAGAGCATCTATCCCATTGAAAAATTAACAAATACTGGGTGGTAGTGCAGGCCTTTAATCCCAGCACTTGGGAGGCAGAGTGAGTTCCAGATACTACCAAGGCCCTACTGGGGGAGCAGGGAGAGGGTGGTGGTGGTGGGGGGAGCAGAACCTCAATTGAGAAGATGCTCCTATGTGACTGGCCTATAGGCAAGCCTGTGAGGCATCTTCTTCACTAGTGATTCATGTAGGTGGGGTCATGCCACGGACCGGGATTTCTCACGGGGTCC
>NW_022196894.1:30310033-30310853 GCF_008632895.1 Mastomys coucha | reverse complement strand
TTAACTAAGAATGAGGATTTCACCTGATCTAGCCCTGGGATAGTTTGCTCATTCTGTAAACTTTTATGCCTTACAATGCTGGAGGCTATTAGTATGAATGGCTTAACATTCCAAGCCAGGGTTTGACTAGGGAAGTTGGAACATTGATGAAGGTCAGAAAGCAAAGTCCGAATTTTCTTTTGTTAGCTGTGAAGAAATGATATCTTGGTGAGTTCCTAGCACACAAGTACGAAGACATATCTGAGCCATCTCTGAGTTTGGGGTGCCAGGCGTCAATGCGGAGGCAGGAGACTGACTTTCCTTGAAGTTTTCGCCTCAAATACCACCATCACGCAAGTGTGCGTGGCAGGGTCAGTTCACTGTAGGTGCTGCCACCCCTGGGCTAGTGATCCTGAGCAAGTCTTGAGGGACAAATCAGTAAATAGTGTTCCTCCATAGCCTCTGCATCAGTGACTGCACCCAGGTCCCTGCCTTGAGTTTCTGTCCTGTCCTGTTCTGATTTTCTTTCATGGGGGACTGGGATTGGGACTGTAAACTGAAATCAACCCTTTCCTCCCTGGATTCCTTTTAGTTGTAGTGTTTTATGATAGCAACAGAAACACTAAGACAGCATTTAAGGAGACACTAACCCAGACACAGGAAGATGGGTACAACATGACTCTAGTTCAGAGCGTTAGCATTCTGTCTACACTCCATCCCACAGTTACCTGGCAACAGTTAGGTATGCTCCTCCCCACAGTTACCTGGCAATAGCCAGGTAGGCTGGGCCCATTATAAAAGGAACTGCTTGCCCCATCCTCCCTCCCTCCCTCCCTCCCTC
>NW_022196894.1:30299723-30301568 GCF_008632895.1 Mastomys coucha | reverse complement strand
AGGTTTCCAAATCCTCGGTTCGTGGGACCCCACGCAAGTAGGAGCTGCGGGACGGCATCCTACACCTGTGTATAAAACAACGCACATGCCCCGCCTCCCTCCCAAAAACCTTCTGGAAAGTGTTTACTCAAAGATATGGGAGTAGATAAGGCGTCGTCTTTTCGAGTGCCATGGAGCACAGGTTCTCCTCAGGATAAAGGGGGGTTCCTGGAGGCAGGCAGGGTCCCCCAAGGCCCACGGACTCTGAGGGGTCAGAGCAGGGCTACCCTCCTCCAAAGCTTTCCACAGTTCCTAGCTAGGGATCTTGGTAGCCATGTGGGCTGCAGGTTCCAGGTACTGCGGGTTTGAGCCGCTGGTCTCACATGATCATTTACATAGGACTAGGAGTAAACAAACTAATATATCAAGTTTCATGTATTTTTCTGACAAACTCTTCTAATGTGCTCTGCTGATTGTCCCAATTCTACAATGGGCATTACGGCAGTCATTAAAAACAACAAAAAAGACAAATAGAAGGATGGTCAACACAACACAAGGGAGTGGTGTCGGGACTTCCGGTAGAGTCGCTGTTCCGCCTGAGCCCTCAGCATCCTAGCACTTGGCTCCTGGACCACTGGTTTCTCTCCCTGGTTCCGTTGGCCTCCATAACTGTCTATAGAAACAGGATTCTAATGTCCTTTTTCTTTGCATTAGACCCTAGCTGATCCCCATTTTGTACCAGATGGTGGGCAAACACATTCCTTCCCAAGTTTCCCCGGGTTGAGTGCTTACCAGCAGGGTTTAGACCCTTAAATGGTTGTTGGGAAACGACTTTATACAACCATAGCTCTCCTACTCTTCTCAAATTTAACTCAAATGGGTAGTGTTTCAGTTTACCGATAGGTGGCGCTGTCGACACAAAGTGCAATTGCTCGGGTTCTGACAGTCAGTTTCAAGCAATCCTTGATTTATAAGGCCCTGGGAGCAAAGGTATTATCTAATACTACCACTACTTACAAAAACAAAGGCAGACCTGTCTCAGAGGTGTTTTAGAAACGGAATAAATTTATGGAAAAACCTCACAGTTTAGTTTCCTATCTTACCATTTTACCCCAAACTTGAGCCTGCTGCAGAAGCAGCTGGCAGCTCCTGGACTGCCTTTGAGAACTGCTGCACCCAGGAACCAGAGGAGCCGTTCTCCAAGTGCAAAGCTCCATAAAAACTAAATTGTTTCAAATCAAAAACACCTTTGGCCTCCAAAGTGCAAGGGAGCCCATGCTAGATTTTTCTCTCCCTTTGGTCACACTTCTATTAAGTGGATCCGTCCAGCCTAAAGAGAGCTTTCTCCATCTACAGACCAGAAGGAACCTAGCATTCAGAATGCCTGCCTGTTATTCACCAGGGTATGAGAACCGCCTCCAACCTTCCCCTGCCCCTCCCCCGCAACCCCCCAGAAAAAAAGAGAGAATGGACTCAGGAGCCAGTCCAGGCTGTGAGCTATCAGCTAACCACTGAAACGCTGTCACCCCATGTCACTTTCCTGATAATTTTCTTATCCACCAAGTCAGCAGAGTCGCCTTCTAGGGAACCACCTCCCTGGGTACACAGTGACACAGAGCATTTGCCATTTGCCATGATGATGTCAGTCCCAGGGGTACAGACTGTCTATTCAGCTTGCGTTCTGTCAACAGGGCTGACAGATTGCCCAACAAATCCTGAGTTTATTCCCCAGCTTGGTAAACACGAATGGGCTTCTTCTACATACACAGTGACATTGCAAGAACTAGCAGGTTAACAGGGCGAAAAAACAGCAAGAAGGCCTGAGGTTTAGGAAACACAGCCAAAACAGTACACTGCACTCCTGAT
>NW_022196894.1:30261070-30299713 GCF_008632895.1 Mastomys coucha | reverse complement strand
GCGCGCGCGCGCGCGCGCAGAGCCTCAGTGTTCTGATGTCCTGCCCCTGCAAAAGCCTTCTGAAGTACACTCTCTACAACAGATTCTCACATGCTGACAACTCACACAGAAGTGGTTTTTAAGTCTTCTTTTTTTTTTTTTTGGATTTTCGAGACAGGGTTTCTCTGTGTTGCCCTGGCTGTCCTGGAACTCACTCTGTAGACCAGGCTGGCCTGGAACTCTGAAATCCGCCTGCCTCTGCCTCCCAAGTGCTGGGACTAAAGGTGTGCGCCGCCACCGCCCGGCTTTAAGTCTTCTTAAATAGAGTTAAAAATTGATCTATAAGCCATCTCTAGGTGTAACAAAAACAAAAGACAAACAAAACAACAACAACAAACCATTCTGTTGCCAAAAGTGGGCCTTGCTGGTTCATTAAGGCAAACTGAGAGCAGTAGGGCAGAGACTGGGACAGAGCGGCTGATGTGTGATGTTAAGCTACTGATGTGTAAGGACCGGCAGGATTCGTTTAGTGGGCAGCCTGTCACTAGGCAAAATGTTCTCTCTGCCTTACTGAGCTCTAGTGCCCAGAGCCATCCTCTCCAGGTAAAGCCCTCTTCCCTTCCAGAAGATCAGAAGGCCAAGCGGCACTTACTCTGTTATCTTAAGTGCCGTGGAGGCTTTACCTGCGTGCTGCGTCTGGGCACCACGTGTCTCCCTCATGCCCACAGAGGCCACAAGAGAATCAGGTGCCCTAGAACTGGAGTTAGAGATGGATGAGTTGCCATGTGTTCGCTTAGAATTGAACCCAGGTCCTCTGGAAGAGCAGCCCGTGCTCTTTTTTAAGTGCTGTCATCTTTCAAGCCCTTCCTTCTTTTAAAGGTTTTGTTTATTAATTAAGAGTCTCACTATGGGGGGCTGGTGAGATGGCTCAGCGGGGAAGAGCACCGGAAGGTCATGAGTTCAAATCCCAGCAACCACATGGTGGCTCACAACCACCCGTAATGAGATCTGATGCCCTCTTCTGGTGCGTCTGAAGACAGCTACAGTGTACTTACATATAATAAATAAATAAATCTTAAAAAAAAAAAAAAAAAAAGAGTCTCACTATGTAGCCTGGACTGACCTGGACCTTAAGCTGTAGACTAGGTTGGGCTCAAACTCACCGGCCTTTACCTCCCGATTACTGAGATTGATGGTATGTGCCACCATGCCTAATTATTTTTTTAAATTAGGACTATCTGTGTGTGGACGTGCCTGTGGGGACCAGAAGAGGGTTTTGGAGCCAGTGGTGCTGGAGTCACAAGCAGTTGTAAGTCACTGTGTGTGGTATTGCGAGACTAACTCAGATCCTCACTCAGCAAGACCAGTACAAACTCGCTAACTACTACACCAGCTCTCCTCCCAGCTTAAATGGCTTTTTTTTTTTATTGAGATGAAGAACATCTGGAAAAAAAAAAAGACTCTAGGCCCAGCACAGCTTATTTTTCCCATTTATGATATGACTTACACCTATTTTTAGAGTTTGTTTAGCCAACAAGTTTTCTCCAGTCTAGGTAAGGGCTCTAGAACAGGAGTTGAGCTTTAGATTCTAGGCATCTTCACTAGAATCCATCTTTTTCATAATTCTCTAAGACATCATATAGCAATTAATAATAGAATTAGAGTTTGCATGGCAAAGGACCACACACATTGATTGCATAGTGTGACATGGGGCTACCTGGGATCCCAGGGTGGAGGCAGCCTCCTCATTTATGTGAAGGTACCTACACTCCCTCCCCTAAAACACACATACACACCACATACATATACATAGACACACTCATATATACACACACAGCTACACACCACACACATACATACTCTAAACACAGAAACACACTATCACACACAAAGACACTCACATGTCACATGCACACTCTTCTCACTCTTCCACAAAGACACATTCACATCACATACACTCTATCATACAGAGACACACTCATTCACATGTCCACACACTATCACACACACACACACCTATGCATATACACATTCACACACCTACAAACCAAACACATATATACATGCACATACCACATACACTATCACAGACACACTCACACATACATACACTCTCTTGAACACACATGATATATACACATATACAGCACACACTCTTTTTTTTGTTTTGTTTTGTTTTGGTTTTTTTGGTCTTTTTCGAGACAGGGTTTCTCTATGTAGCCCTGGCTGCCCTGGAACTCACTCTGTAGACCAGGCTTGCACTTTGGAGGCCTTGAGCCATCATGTGTGTGGCTATTCTCTGGCCCTGCTCACTCTAGCGTAATTCACTGCAGCTGTCTTCAAATGCACCAGAAGAGGGCGTTCGATCTCATTACGGGTGGTTGTGAGCCACCATGTGGTTGCTGGGATCCGAACTCAGGACCTTCGGAAGAGCAGTCAGTGCTCTTACCCACTGAGCCATCTCGCCGGCCCTAATTTTAATTTTTATTTTTGGTTTTTGGAGACAGGGTTTCTCTGTATAGCCCTGGCTGTCCTGGAACTCACTCTGTAGACCAGGCTAGACTCAAACTCAGAAATTTGCCTGCCTGTACTTCCCAAGTGCGTATGCCACCACTGCCCAGCTTGTTTTTTTTTTTTTTCTTTTTTTGTAAGATTTATTTATTTATTTTATATATATGTGTACACCATTGCTCTCTTCAAACACACCAGAAGAGGGCATCTGATCCCACTACAGATGGTTGTGAGCCACCATGTGGTTGCTGGGAATTGAACTCAGGACCTCTGGAAGAGCAGCTGGTGCTCTTAGCTGCTGAGCCATCTCTCCAGTCCCAGCACACACACTCTCATACACATACATACAACACTCTTACACATCACACTCTAACACATGCACACTATCATACACAGACACACACACACACATATGCACGCGCGTGCACATGCACTGTCCACTCGCCACCATTTCCTGTCTTCTGAGGGTGAAGAACAGTCAGCCTGGGAAGACATCTGCCCAAAGTCACATGGCAGCTGAGCACAGGCCACCAGCCCCTTTAACTGCAGCACGGTTGGCTCCGAAGGCTCCAGCCCGCAGAGCTGTTGTGCTTCTAGCCCACTGCAGTCTGGAGCACCAGAGTGACCCAGCACCCCCTGAATGTTTCTGCGGGGTTGTTTTTAAATAGTGCCAGGTCATGTAAACACACCTTGAATTCCGTTCCAGCTCCAACGCCTGAGTGCCTTCCCTGGTGGCACTATGCCTCCCTCCAATGTCTTTAACGAATCCCAGCTGTCGATTTACTTTCCATGATTTATCTTGCTTCCTAAAGCTTATATCATCTGTGGGATTCAAAAGGGCTTCCTGGTTGGGCAGTGGTGGTGCACACCTTTAATCCTAGCACTTGGGAGGCAGAGGCAGGTGGATTTCTGAGTTTGAGGCCAGCCTGGTCTACAGAGTGAGTTCCAGGACAGCCGGGGCTGCACAGAGAAACAAAACAAAAAAAGGGTTTCCTGGATCTAGTAGCTTCCCAAAAATCAGCAAGAATCTTCCATTTTCAAAGGTCCAAGGATATTAGTAGGTAATTCACATAGAGAGGGAACATGAGTGAGTTTACTGTTTTTTTGTTATTGGTGTGTGTATGTGTAGCCACATGTAAAGTTAGAGGACAACTTTTGGGATTCTGTTTTCTCCTTCCACCATGGGGTTCCAGGACTCAAAATCAGGTTACCAGGCCTCCACAGTAAATGCCTTTAACCACGCAGTCATCTAATTGGCCAGTCTCTTCTGTTTTGTTTTTGAGACAGGCTCTCATGATGAAGCCCAGCCCAGGCTGACCTGGAACCTAGGCCGATCCTCCTGCCTTGGCTTCCTGAATGCTGAGATCACAGACATGCACCAGCACTCCTGGATTTAACTTACTTCCATTTTGGAAGTTTACTTACTCATGAGAGACATGCAAAAGAGAGTATTTGCTACCAGGCAGTCTGGGGAGGGTGAGGGAGCTGCTCACCACATGGCCAACTCTCACTGCTGGTGCAACCACTGAACAGCCTCACAGTCTCCGTCACAGCCCCAGAGCTCACTACCCACAATGCCTCGTCCAGTCCTGCCAGTTCTCAGCCCACACACCCAAATTACTGCCACAGTGGCTGTAACTGCCAAGGCCGACAAAGAGCCAAACCAAAATTCTATGAAAGTTTCTAAAAAGGCTCTCATTTAAAAAAAAAAAAAAAAAAAAAAGAGGAATGCACCAGTATAGATGATGAGGGCAGAGGGGATAAGGGGAGCTGAGGTGGGTGCCCGCCATGTGCTTTCCCGGACCTTCTGAATTCAGAATCACGTAAATACATTATTCAGAAAAACAAAATACAAATGGCTGTGCCTACTGAAGCCCTGGCTGACATCTGCTTCTGGTCTAGCTCCAACTGACTGAGCTATTAGACTGTCTCCTGAAGTGTGTCCTGCACTATAGAAACCCGCAGAGTCCGTGACAGTCCCAGACCAGATGAAGCAAGCTGGGCCAGCTCTGTAAGGTACAGGCATGGGATGCCTTGGGCCTGCACTTCCTTCCTCTGCCCATAGGTGGTGATAAATGGCTTTCCCACAGTTTATCACCAGTCTCTCCTGTTGAGATTGGAGGGCACAAGCCAAGAAACAGGCAGGCACAAGAGAGTAACATAAAATAAAATAGAAACGAACTTTATTTCTCTGGAAGAAGCAGATATCCATAGCTGGGGCAGCAACTCTGGCAACAGAGGCTGATGGGAGCACATCAAATAGCAACAGGGGAAGAACAGGGTCAAACAGGAGTACTGGTGCCACTGGGGTCTCCTTCCACACCCGGGCCCTTGGGCCCTGGTCCCTGGTCCCTGCCAGAGAAGATCCTGGCACCTTTTCTGTTTCTGAGCCACTTCAGGCTGTTCATAGGTACAAGATCCTAAGACCAGCCAAGCCCACAAGTTCACAGTGAAGCCACAGGCCATATTGTGTCCAACACTCCACATTCCTACAGGGGTTCCCTGGAAAGGGGCCTATCCCTGAGGAGGGCCTGTTCGGTGCTGGCTCACCCTTCTGCATGTCCAACACATCCTTCCTGTCCAAGGCAAGCCTGGTTTCTTGTCAGTCTAATCTCCCAGGGGAAAGCCTGGGGGCACACTCTAGCCACTAGCTCAGCCTTGATCTGGAGCCAGAGGCAGGTCACACGCAGAGCCTGCCAGGCAGCTTCCTGTCTTGCCTTCACAAGGCTCGGAACTTCCCACCTCTTGGTTGGGGCACTGAGGGCTGAACCAAGGTGTGCAGAACAGCGCTGGGTGGGTGAGCAAGGTGGGCAAGAGGAGGCTCCCAGCCTCCTGCTGCCTAGGTCTCACTGTTCACTGGGAGCCGCAGGCAGTTGTGGGTCCTCCAGGCCTGAGGCGGGGCAGCTCCCCACCCTGTCCCACAGACAGGTTCAAGAGGTTCTTCTAGGACAGACGACTGCTTTCCAGTCAACCATCAGCGTCTGAAAGACAGGAAATAACCAAAAAGTTCATCCATCAACATGAGAACATGAACTAGTTAAACAGGTAATGGGAAATACAAGGTCACCATAGGGAGTTACTGCCTTTAGATACCTTGCAATGTATTTAAAAAACAGTTTTAGGCAACAATTTTAGAACTTACTCTAAAGAACCTTTTTTGATAACGTAATAGTCCTAGCGTGTGCTGGCGTATCTGAGGTCAACAGGAAGCTTCTCAGGATACAAATGAGGGACAACCACCAGCAGACACTACAGCTTAGTAAAGGGTGTCAGTGCATGCGGAACGCCACACTGTTTCTGACTGCTTCTGATGAGTGCACAAGCTTGTACCACAGAAGCAGCACAGACTGGCAGACCCCACTGGGGTGCCTGCCTCCCAGCTCCCAGCCACGCTTGCTTCCTGAGAGGAGACTGACCTCGCCCCTGCATGTTTCACCATTTTTGGGCTAGATAAATATTTTAATTAATAATAATCTGTATGCTTTATTTTGTAAGTGTGCACATACATAAACTTTTTGTAAAAATGTAACGAGATTTTCTTTGGATGTTTATTCTTTCAAAAAGCATTAAAACTAACATATATAAAGAAAAGTGCTGGGCGGTGGTGGTGCACGCCTTTAATCCCAGCACTTGGGAGGCAGAGGCAGGTGGATTTCTGAGTTCGAGGCCAGCCTGGTCTACAGAGTGAGTTCCAGGACAGCCAAGGCTATACAGAGAAACCCTGTCTCGAAAAAAACAAGAAAAAAAAAGTATGGGGGGGAGTTTGAGCGTGAGCATTTGTGTTTCAATACAGGCATGCATATGCCACAGGAGTATGCAGAGATCAGAGGAAACCTCGCCTGCCTTCTTGAGACCAGGCCTGTTGTTTTTCTGCTACTGTATGCCAGGCTAGCTGCCCTTAAACCTGTCTCTGCCTCCCATCTCTCCTGTAAGAGCAGTGGGATTACAAAGGCTCAAGCTATGCATCTGGCTTTTACATGGGTTGTGGGGATTCAAACTCTGGCTCTTGTGCTCGTATCTCATTGGCTGAGCCACCACCCTTCTCCTCAGCACCAACTGGTACTTTAAACATAAATATGATAATAGAGGTAAAAAATTTCATATATATGTGTGTGTGTATATATGCACTTAAGTAATGATTAAAATGCTGCTCGGTGAAGCACTTGGGCAACTGGAGAGGAGCTAGGGATGCTGGCCTCCTTCACCCAAGGGCCCCCCCCCCCCCAGATGCCTTTTTCATTCATCAACTCATGGGAAAAGCTAAATGTATATAGGAGAGTTCTTTTCCAGACAAACCGCCTGCCTCCGGGGCCCTGTACCTGCCCTCTCTCCTACCAGCTGGGGACTCCCTGCCTACATGTGGCCTTTCTGAGGTAAGTAGGCCTTTCTCACAGTGGTAGCAGTCTTCCTGGGAGAGGGAGGTGCTCATAGTGTGTAACTCACTTACTTGTGGTGGGCAGGGCCACAGGAACCCAGAAGGTGACAGCCAGCTTGCTCTAGGTTCCAGTCGAACATCTCTAGAACTTTGTGGCATTCCACCCGTGGCCGAAGACCCAGCCCAAACAGCTGCTCCACCTGAAGGGCAGAGGGTGATGCTGCCATGAAACACATTGGAGCCAAGGGCATCAGAACAGAATGGGGCACAGGACAGAGCCAGAAGGTAGGGTACAGCAGAACCAGTTTTCAGAGCCCCTGAACACCAGGGCAGGCAGGAAGTGATGGTACCTTCAGATACTGGGCAGCCCTCTGAACACTCCAGCTGTGGCTTTGCAGGGCCGCCTGGCACTCCTCTGTGGTCACCCCATGCACCATGGCCTGCAGCTGGGCATACCCACCCGTCAGCACCACTTGGGCCCATTCCTCTGGGTCCCTCAGACCCCTGCCCTTCACCTTGGAGTTGGCCTGGCACTCACCATCTGGACTTTGTCTGCTGGCCGAGCAGCCTCTTGCCCGTCCCCTGAGCAGCCCCTCTGTGGCAGGCGAGCAGAGGCCCTCAGCGATGGTGGCCGCGCCCCTGGGTTGCTGTTATTGGTGGAGAAGTTGGCCTTTGGGTCTGGGGCAGCCTGAGGCATAGGCCTGACGGTGGCAGTGGGGGCGGCAGGGGCTGGAGTACTGGGCGGGGGCAGCAGTGGGGGCACGGGCAGGGCGGCCGGCTCTTCAGGGCTCTGGGCCTCCTGAAGGAAGCGCTGATAGCGCTCTAGGTAAGGAGGGCGCTCCGGCAGCAGGTAGTAGTGGGTGCTGCTGACCTTCCTGCCATCTCGGACAATGGGCAGGATGCAGGGGCCAGCCCGTGGACCAGGAGCCTGGATCACTTGTGGAGTGGCATACTTAGGGTCTGAGGCAAAGCTTTGGGTGGTGGGCATGGTCTTTCCAGGTGAGCTAGAGAGCCGGTGTGGTAGTGGAGAGCTGCCAGGTGGCACTAGGGGGCTTGGGGTTCTTGAACCTTGAGGAGACAGGGGTTCCCGGGGAGGCACTCGGGGAGGGGAGGCAGGTCCAGGCCACCGGCTTGTCTCTTCCTCACCTGAGGGAGCTGGAGATAGCTCCACACGTGGACGTGTGGGCCGAGGGGGGATAGGTACCCGGGGTGGCACCTGGGGCTTGTCATCACCTCCTGGGGTAGGGGAGGGGGTCAGCTGGCCAGTGGGGACCTGTAGCTGCCGCATACACTCCTGCTGCAGTGCCTGGAAAATCTCTGCAGTCTGCGCTGAGCTGGGTGGTCTGCCCCCACCCTGGGGTGGAAGGAACAGGTTATCCTCCAGGGTAGGGGGCAGCTGTGCCTGCTCAGGGACAAAGGCATAATTGGTCTCGCCTTGGCTAGGCCCAGCAGGGAGGCCTGCACCCACTAGCGTGCTGTTGATAGAGCAGACCTCAAAGTCATCTTCATCTTGGGCCACGTCATCATAGGCGGGGGGTGGGGGCAGCGGACGAGCGTCCCAGTCTACCACAGGTGTGGGATGTAAAGGTCGTGGCAGTGCCCGTGTGGGGCTCTGTGGTGGTGTCTTGTCCAGCAAGGAGCAGGCATCCATGGCCAACTGTGCCAAGGAGGGTGCACAAGGCCGTGGGGTTGGGACCACAGGCTCCTCACCGAAGTCGATGAGTGTGACCTCACCCCCACCGCTGCGGCCTGCCTTGGTGCCTGGCACTCGGGCTGAGGGCTTTGCCAGCCACAGCCCTCGAGGCAGGGCTGGCTTCCTCAAGCCAAGCCTCTTGAAGTCACTGGACAGAGGGTCTGGGTCCTCACTCACAGGGTCGTATGTTGGCTCTGTGATAAAAAGGGAGACCCCAACAGGGAGATGGTGTCAGATATGAATGGGGAACAGGGGAGGTAAATGTGTGGAAAAAGAAAGCCAAGTGTTTCCCACAACTACCCACTACTAACTCCCCTAGCCAAGTGTCCCCCACAACTACCCACTGCCAACTGCCCTACCCAAATGTCCCCACCAACTGTGCCCTGCCAAGGCCCCTCTAGGTGGCCCCGCTGCCAAGAGCATACCTGACCCTACTCAAACAGGACAGAATCTACTCTGCCTTCAGGCCTCAGTGTAGGCTGGAGAGACCCTGAATTCTGCCTAAGCTAGAGCAGGCAACTCGCAGTTTACACCTGTCTCTGAGGTTTGTTCCTAACACAAGAGCCCCTGCTCTTTGCTCCTGGTGAGTAATCTCACTCCCCACCTCTATTGTGGCACACCATTACAGCAGACACCGGCCAACAGGAGCTTTCCTCATAGGACAGAGCTCCTGAGAGCGACCACCACATCCCAGATTGCAACCCCTGCAATGGGAGGCTGGCCACGCCACAGCAGAGCAAGATGAAGCCAGGCTTTGTGAGCAAAGATGAGGGAGGAAGGCATGCCGGGCCAGTTCAGCAGCTAGAGCTCACAGCAAACACCCGCTTTCCCTTCCACACAGCCTCCCACCAGGGCTCTGTACCTTCCAAGAGAGGAGAGAGAAGAGAGGGGGGACGGGGGCGGGGGCCAAGGCATCCTGAACAGCCCCACTTACTCTGAGTGAAGATGGCAGGCTGAGGTGGGCGAGGTGGAGGCTCCCCTGTAAGAAAGGCCATGCGGACAGGGGAGGCGGAAAAGAAGGATGGCCGAGCAAGGCAGGGGTGAGGTGGGGAGGTAAGAGTCAGACAGAGGGAAGGGTTTAGATAAAGGGAGGGAGGGAAGGGAAGAAGGGAGAGGGGAGAGAGAGGGAGGGAAGAAAGAAGGGAAGGAGAGAGGGAGAGAGAGAGAAAGAGGGAGGGGGCGAGCAGGAGATCAAAAGAAAAGGAGGGGGGGAGAGACAGAGACGGAAACAGAGAAAGAGGGAAGGAGAGGGAGAGAAAGAGTATGGGAGGGAGAGAAAGGGAGAGAAGGGAGGGAGGGAAAGAGAGATGAACAGGAGTGAGCAAATGCACAACCAACGGAAGATGGGAGGAATGGGGAGGCGGGACGGAACAACTGTGTTCCAGAATGATAGGCACGGGATCTGGGAGGGGGGTGGGGCTCCTGACCGAGATGGAGCCCAAAGAGGGGTATGGGGTGTTGGCTTGGGACAGAAGAGCGTGACTGGGGGAAGTAAGGAAAGCCAGGATCTGAAGTGCCTGGTGAGAGGGAGGAGGAGGAAGCTAAGGCTGTAGAGCCAGGGCAGGGCCAACCCAAGGAGCCCCTCCTCGTGTGTGCACAGCGGATACAGCTGCCTCTCTGCTCTCACCCCACATCCAGCCAGAGCCAGGGATCCAGCTGTCCCACCTGCTGCCCTGACCCCACTGTCCCCAGAGTAGCACAGCAGGCTCAGGGTAGCCAGTGAACTGGAAACACCGAGGAACGGAAGGGCTCTTACTTTTCACCCGTCCTAGATGCTGGGTGGGTCGGGAGGTGCTCAGTTCCACACTCAGCAGGTCGGGAGGGTCCATGGGGTTTCCTAGGTACAGTCTGTTGAGGAGAACCAGGTCAGGGGAGGCAGAGAGAGAGGACACCTTTGGCAGACGTGTAGGATCCCACCTCCTTAAGGCCAGCCCTCCCCACACACACACACCTCCTGAGTGTTTAGGGGATAATGCAAAGACTAAGGCATGTCTCAGAGGAAGGTGAGTGGCAGAGCTGAGTCACAAGGCTCCCAGACTCCTGGGTCTATACAATCCTAACCCCTACACCCAGATGTGCCTACCAAGGGGAAGTAGCTGAACCAGGCTGAGAAGCCTTTGCCTTCAAGGGCTCCAGTACCTTACAAGGACAAAGCCCACACCAGGTGTCTACCTGCTGGCACACTCTTCTACAGACCCTCCGGGAGACTGGACATCTGTTATTAGCCCCTAGGAGGGTGGGGAGGACAGCTTCCTGCTGAACTACAGGAACCAGGGAGGATGCTGAACTGTGCGGTGTGCTCCCCGACTCACCCCAGCTACTGTACTATCTGGGATCTGGGACTTAGTCACCAAGGCTGATTAAAGCCTGGAAGAATGAGGCTGGGCTTGCTCAGGCACAGCAGAAGTGGGAGAGAGGGTACAGGCCCCTAGCTGCAAGGGCCTCCCCTCTCCTCCCCTCCTCCTACTTTCATAGGCCCTTACCTGGTTCCTGAGAGGCAGGGGCCTGATGTTCTGGGATGTGGGACATGGGAAAACAAAGGCCTGTTTTACCACAGTCTCAGGAGGAGGCAGCTGGAGAAGGACCACCAAGGCATAGAGGACTAGTGGGAGATCTGACAGAGGCTAACTAGGATGCACAGAGCACCAAGAAGGCCAGATGACTCCCAGTGATCCCCCTCTTTACCAAAAGAAGAGCAGGAATCCCTCCCAGACAGAGTTCCCTCCTGGCCTGCTCCCAGCTCTGGGAAGTAAGCTCACTCCTGCCTGGACCTGTAGACATGACAGGAGAGCTGACCTCATAGGTTCAGGGCTCTAAATTCTGGAAACCCCTGAAGGAGGTGCTGGTGTCCTGAGAGAACTGCTTCCCAAGTGTCACCCAGTGTGCCAGACGGGGTTGGCAGGAGAAATTTTAGCAAGTAAGAATGAGTTCATTCTTGGGGTTTTCTCCCCTAGGTCATACTTCAGTAGAAACTGCACACAGACTCTGCCCACAGATGTGCAGAGCTGTACTGGGGAGAATACAATGCGGAGCGAGGGCTTAGCAAGGACAGCCCTGGCCTCCCCACCCCAGCGCATCCTCAGCACTCAGCCAGTTTGGGCCCGCCTCTGGCACCTACACCTTGACCCAACCTGCCTCCATAGCCTGCTCTAGTCTAGTAGGCGAGCAGGAACAAAGCAGCAGAGAGACAAGATCGTGCAGAGCCTCAAAAGCAGGCGAGGCTGAGATCCTGCGGAACGAGGGTAAGAGAGCAAGGCAGACGCATCTCTGCTTACCCATGCCTTGGACACCTGCACGTCTCCCTAAGGTGAGAGCTGCCACACACTGTAGGGAGGCAGCCACAATGAAAAGTGCAGAGGACATACACAATGGCACAGAAGAAACAACACAGTAAGGAGATGGATGTGGCTTGGGTGCCACACTAAAGGAAGGATCCTAAGGACAAACAAGAAGCCGAGGGACAGGAAAAGTTCCTGTGTGTGCCTGTAACTGGCACTCTGTCATGAGAGAGAAAGGCAGCTAACGACAGGAAGAGCTGTGCATGCACAGGGCTGGAGGAGCAGTGTCTGCATAGGCTTGGGTTAGACCAGAATGTAAGCTTCATGATGTGGTACCGGAACACTTTCTGCAGGGGACCGCAGGTGTCCACAGTCAAGGGGCAAAGGTTGTCTCACTGACCACCAGCTTCCCACTCTAGGAAAAACTGGGACCCAAAGCTTCCATGATGGACCCCACTTGGTGGAAAAGCCAACGAGACAAGGCTTTAACTGTTCCTGGCCACCTGGCTTGGGAAATGACTTGGGGATGGCCTCTGGCAGCTCCTGGTGCTGCCTGCTTTGAGAGCACTTTAATTCAAAGCATCCTTCCAGCCTTTACCCATCAGTAACAGATAGCCCCATCTTTGGAGCCTATGTACAAGATCTTGTATGCGGTGTGGTGAGGGGCTACTAGTCCCAAAAGCCCAGGACCAGGTCATCAGCTCTCTAGATACTCACTCATCGATCCTGTCAGGGAACCCCCAGCAGTGGCGGGGGTCACTGTCGCCATGTCCTGTGTGAATGAAGCTATTCTGTAGAGGCTGGCTGATGTCCTGGGCTGACAGGCCAGCCACGGAGGTCACCACATTTCGAGGGAAAGGTCCTACACACAGGGTCCGTGTGTTCTGACCACGCCACCAATAGTTCTCAGCCCTGTATGACAGAGATAGCATGGTGAAGACCAGGTATAGGGGGTGGAAGTGACCCCAGACAAAGGAACCTTCTCATACCAAGGTTCCTGCTCATGGAACCTGACTACCTTGGCAGGCGAAGCACTGGGGATAAGACCTCAAGAAGAGTCTAGCCACTAGTCCATTCTCCCCACAGCAACACCATAAACTGCCACTCCCTGAAGAGGGCCTGGCTATTTGCTCAGCCTTAGCCTAAGCTCCTCTGGGTAGGTCAGCAGCTTTCCCTACAGTCTACAAATAAGGAAACACATTTACCAGAACAACCGACTATAGGGGATGCAGTACTCAGACCAATTAAGCCTGCAAAACCAGGGTGCTCCACAGTGCACCTGTGCCCTTCCTCCAGCCAGCGCCTGGTCTTGGTCTCCTTAGGGCCACTAGATCCACCCCTTGGCAGGGTTCTAGGAATTTTAAGTTATACAGTAGCCAAAGGGATCCCATGAGTTTAGGACCGTGCCTTCCAGTTACTACTCAGGCCTCGCATGAAGATCTTCAACATGTAGAACACAGGGAAACCCGGACCTCTACACCACCTGACAGCAGAGCTGTGGGGATCCAGGCCTGCCATCCTCCCCATCTTCTCAGGATGGGGCCTATTCTTGCCTTACAATAAGAGGTCCAGAAGGGAAACAGAGTTCCCAGTATGGTGAACCATGATGATCTCAGTTCATACTCTGGAGACAAAACATGAGCAAACCTGGACCTGACCCAGTGTAAGCCTGAGTTGAGGCCCACACAGCAAGAGAACAAGTGGGAAAGAATACAGCTTTCTCTGAACACTCTACATGCCCCGAAGCTGACTGTGGAGGTCCCCAGATGTGGGCAGACACTGGGTTAAGGCACCAGCTGGAGTAACCATGCTACTGAGACGGGCACAATCACACCACCACTGCCTGTCCCCTCCTCACCTTCACATCCTCTGTCTGTCCCATCCAGAGCCAGAGGGCCTCCTGGGAAACACGGCCACAGCAGGGGAGCTGGGGAGGTGCTATGGCAGTGCTGGGGACTGCCCCAGCTGCCTTCTGGTCACTAAGGCTCCCTGCTGGCCCACCACAGACACAGCCACCCTGTGATTACTCCCTGCCTTTAGGGTAGGAAGGGCAGGGAAGGAAGGAAGGGAGAAAGGACAACACCCTGAGAAAGAGTCTTCTGAAAATAGCAGATCCAGTCCACAGAGAGAAAGGAACCTCAGCGCACAAACAAAGCTGCCCACGACAAGCAACGCCTGCCCCACACCCCGGCTGTTCTCCCCACACCAGCAGCTCCTCCACAGGCAGCCCCTCACTTTCCCAGCTAGGCTGGACCCTAGCCTGCCCACATCTGAGGTACTCGTTAACTCAAAGACACAGCCGAGGCAGAGATGTTACCAGAGCATTCTGCTCACCACACATAACCCTACCTTGTCCCTTCGAGGGCACAGACTCAATGCCTTCCACCCCTCCTACCACAGGAAGTGGAGGCTGCAGGCCAGGCTGGGCCAAGAACCTGTCAATGGATTTCAAATCCTCTGCCTCCACTCAATACCACTCTAAAAAACCGCACAAAGGAGCTGTCAGCCACCTTGCCCTCCACATCAGACCCTCAGGAGAGGCTAATCATCCCTTTATCTTCAAGACTGTTTTCATTTTTTAGGGGTTTTTTTCTTTGGGGGGGGGGACGGGACAGGGTCTCTCTATGTAATCCTATCTGTCCTGGAATTCATTTTTTATATCAGGCTGGCTTCAAACTCACAGAAATCCTCCTGTTTCTGCCTCCCCAGTGCTGGAATTTGCCACCATGCTCTTGGCAGACCTCCCAGTCTAGACAGAGCTCCCTAGACCCAGCTCATGGAAAACCTGGGTGTCCTCTATCTGCCCCAGACCCTGAGGACTGAGCTTATAGATTAAGCTTACAGAGTCTGAAACTACAGAATCATAGAGTTGGAACCAGGAAACATACTAAACAGTTTCAGAAAAGAGAAATACAAGACCATGAGACAAGAAATAAGGAAGTCAAGAGCCAGAGGAAGAGAGTGTCACACTGACAAACCTAATCCAACAAGACACTCAATGCCCATGCACCTGGAGACATGGAGACAGGCAAACAAACATAGCAATCCGGGATGAGAAGGTGGAGGAAGGCTCCAGTAACCACAGACACACAGGCCCACTCCCAAGAACTCAGAGGTTGCTTGGGCTCGTGTCTCTCACCTCCCACCTCCTGAGCAGTTCTATGGACCAAGTAAGAGCTGGCACCTCAGAGGAAGGCGTTCTAGAAGTTGACACATCTGCTGTGGCAGTATTAGCAGCTGAAGCCAGCAGGAGCCTGGGGCGGAAGGGCAGGACAGGGTGCACCCAGGACAACCTCCCAGAAGAGCCACTCCCCTGGCCCCTCCTGCAGCTGGCTTTGCTCTCAGTGACCCAGGGCACCACTTCTAGAGACACACAGGAAGCTCCAAATGGAGCAGGAACATAGGCTCCAAATGGAGCAGGAAATGGGACTGGTAAAGACTTGGGGCCAGAGGAGCACAGGATGGAGGTAGATCCAGGGCTTTCTGGCTCCAGTATGTAGGAATGGCTACAGGCCAACTTCGGGCTTAAGTCTCTCCTAAGGAGGGCTCTGCCAAGGAAGGCTCCCACCCAGCCCCACTCTCTGTCTCAGGCTGCTCCTAGAGTACTATGTCCTGCACCCCTTCCTTCCCCTCAGGTCCAGACCTATATGTGGCTCCTTCCCGCTTCCATGTCTCACCTAACAATTCTCTTCTTTTTCCTATTTCCACCAACTCCCATTCTCTGTAACCTGCTAGAACATCATTCTTGTTCCAAGAATGGAACATGAGCCCAACATGAGACTGAGCCCTGGCCTGCAGCAATGGAACGGGGGCCACAATGGGTACAGGTAAATCCAAGACATCCAGGCATCCTGACCCAGTTCTGAGTCAGAGGAGGGGAGTACAAGGACTCCCCCTGTGCCTCACTTTTCTTCCTGGTCCTCAACACTCATCCAGTCCCAGAGCCCAGGCCCCAGCCAGTTCCTCAGACTCTAAGGATCAGATGACTGGAAGAACGGCCAGCAGAGGGTGGGGCCAGGGCAGGTGCTAGGTCTAGAAACATGGGGGATGCAGGTAGGAAGCTGACTCAAGGGATGGTGCTGGGAAGCTAAAGTTTCAAGCTGGTCAGACACAAAGCAGTCCTTACCAGAAAGGGCTGGAAGAGGATCGGGGCAGGAGGTCCAGGAAGTGGATGGAGAGGGGTCCCATGACTAGAAAACCATGGGAAGCTCAACAGGAGGGATGGAGAGTTGCTAAGAAGATGAGGTAGAGCAGGGCAAGGGTGTCTGGGGTCTGAAAGGCACCATGGGAAATGGTCAGAGGCCTATGCATGGGGCACGGCAGCTCATACTTACAACCCCAGTGCTGGAGAGATAGAGGCAAGAGGATGAGGAGTTTAAGGCCAGCCTGAGCTACGTAAGACCTTTTCTCAAGAAACTGGTGTGGGGCCGGGCAGTGGTGGTGTACACCTTTAATCCCAGCACTTGGGAGGCAGAGGCAGGTGGATTTCTGAGTTCAAGGCCAGCATGGTCTACAGAGTGAGTTCCAGAACAGCCAGTGCTACACAGGGAAACCTTGTCTTGAAAAACCAAAAGAAAAGTGAGAAAAAAAAAAAAGAAAGAAAGAAAGAAAGAAACTGGGGTGGGGGTGTTGGAGGAATCCTATGTTAGAGACACCAGAGGAGAATGAGAAACACTCAGCAATTCTGAGGCCAAGCTGAGACGCAGCCTAATCTTCAGCACAAGAGCTTTGGGCCCTAATTCACACACAGCCAGGGCTGGGGCCCAGTGGGAAAGGGCTGAGACTAGGCAGGGAAAATCCCATGAAGCAGCTCTCAGCAGTGTGGGGCCTGTCACCTCCGACACTGCCCACTCCTGCCAGCATGCTGCCATGGGACTCTTGGAGGCAGAAGAGTAGCCCATAGCCCTACCTTCCCTCGATGACAGTGATGACATCATTCATCTGGATGTGCAGCTTATCTGGCTCCTCAAAGTCCTGAAGGGCCCGCATGTCAGTGGGCTGAGCCTAGGGGCAGAAATAGGTCATTGCACAACCCAGGACTAAGCCTGACTGCCCCACCTGCTTGCACAACCTTGAGACTGTGGGCAGACCTGCCCCTCACCTCCAGCAGGAAGTCCCGAAGGGCCACAAATGTGGGTCTGTCCTCTGGCTTGTGGGCCCAGCATTGGACCATGACATTGTAGATGTCTTGGGGGCAGTCCTCAGGCCGGGGCAAGCGCTCCCCTTCCTTGTCAATCTTATGCAGGATCTACCAGGCAGGGTGATGCAGAGGTTAGAGGCAACAGAGCACCTGCCTCTTCACTTCCTGCTTTCCCTCTGACCTGTCCCACAGCTGAAGATACTGTCTGACATGGCTGCCCACCATGGGAAAGCTCTGCTCTTAAAGAAAGCTGTGTCCCCAGAGCCCAAGACCTTTATTCCAGCCCTAGCCCTGCCCAGGACTCATCTCTCATCCATGTCCTCCTATCCCCATGCCTGTCCTGGGACATTCTGGGCTACCCCTTCTCTTTTGTTTTGTTTTTTTCCCCTTTTCTTTTGTTAAGCTCTCAGAGATTCCCATGTCAACATCGGGTGTGCAAGAGATGGGAGTCTACCAGAAAAGAACCAGATCCAACAGGGTCAAGGTTGGGAACCAGGGATGGATGACTTCCACCTACCCTATGGGGAACCTACCCCTTCCCCTGACTCACCTGGCTGCCATTGAGGCCAATCCAGGGTTCCTGGCCATATGTGAACATCTCCCATAATGTGACTCCAAACATCCAGGTGTCACTGGCATGGGAGAAAGTCCGTGTCTTCAGACTCTCAGGGGCACACCTGGCAGAAGATAAGGGTCAAAGGACGGCTTCTTTGGGGCCTCTCCTTGTTACCCCTTTAGCTACCTCTGGTACTAGGAGACTCCATGATCTCAGGAAAGGATCTGCCCAACCAGGACCCAAGGCAGGCTAGGTACCAACACAGATATTACTAGCCACTACCTACAAGATATGATACAGTCTATTCCAGCCTGCCACCAGCTCTACACAGATAAGCCTACTGAGCATTCTGGCCTGGCTACTTGCCATACATTTTAAACTTAACAGCAAGTCCTCCAGGAAGCCTAATACCCCACCAAGTACATGCCCTTTGGATTTCTTGTGCCTTCCAATATCCGTGGAGAACTCCTTGGGTGGATGTGCAAACATTTACTTCCTTAAGAAAGGCACCCAGGCCCAGAGATGATAAGGACAGGCCGAAGCAGAGACAGTCCTGTGGTGGGTAACAGAGGCCCCAGAAGTTGGAGGTGTGGGTCTGCTGAAACTGGAGTGGAGCTTGGGCCCTACAAGCCAGCAACACTTGCCCCTCACCAGGCAAAGGGCACCTTGCGGTGTTCTTGCATGACATAGTGGTCATCATTCTGGGGCAGAGCTCGCATCAGTCCGAAGTCCCCAATCTTGACCAGGTCCCGGGTAGCCAAAAGCAGGTTTCGAGCAGCCAGGTCACGGTGAATGAAGCGCTTGGACTCCAGGTAGCCCATGCCCTCAGCCACCTGCACAGCATATCGACTCAGCGTCCCCAAAAGGAAATGACCTTGGTGTTTACGCAGCCGGTCCAACAAAGATCCCAGAGGTGCTAGCTCTGTCACCTGAGGCCATACAGAAGAGAGGATAAATCCGGTAGATCCAGTAGATCGCTGCCACTCTCTAAGAGGCAAAGTTCCCAGTCTCTTTCTGGAGGTCAGCCATAGCTCCAGAAAGTATTCAGTGCTCGTTTCTGATCGGTCTGCTGAGAGCTACCATGAGTATTCAAGGCCTGTCCTGTCCCCTTGTCCCCATTCAAGGTCAGACACCCCAAGAACCTAAGTTCCAGAATCAAGCACTCCAAAGAGGCCCAGGCTAGAAACTCCAAAGAGAACTCAAGTCAAGGGCCAGCCATTCCTATGGGCACATCTCCTTGCCAATGAGCAGTAGGAATCTAGAGATGACAGTACTAGGCAGTACCCTGGTGGTGGGAAACTGGAGCAGGCAGGAGGAAGAGCACATCTGGGGGTCCAGACTTCAGGTTACCCTCTGACCCTCCTTCCTACCCAGGCACTCACCATCTTCATGGGTGGTGTGAGCACAACACCATACAAGCGAATGAGGTTTCGATGGTCTAGCGAATGCATGGCATTGACCTCCCGGATGAAATCGTCCATGGCCTCTGGCTGACTCAGCACATCAGGTTTCAGGCACTTGACAGCTACACTCACCTGACCAGTGCAGGATTAGCAGGGAGTTAGATTATCATGGTCCCCAACACTGAGCTAATGTTCCTTCCAACTCAATGTAAAGACCCTTGTCTCAGACCTGTTCATCTGAGTGGGTAAGCAGGTCGTCACTTTACACACTCTGCCCTTTGCACTGCATGGGTACGGCAGCTGACTGACCTCTAAAGGTCACTAAATGTGGACCTCTTCTTTCTGGAAAAATTCCCAAATTATCAGTGACAATAAGTTAAGAGATGGGCAATATAAAAACAGAATGATAATACAGTTTAACTATAATGGCATAATCTATAGAACTGCAGGTTCCAACAGCAGCCCCCTTGGAAAAAGGGATGCTGAGCGGCCAGGACTTAACAAATCCTGTTGGGTGCTAGCAATATTAATATACTGTCTGGGAAATGCGCTTGGCCCATACATATATTTAAAATAATATGTATCCCCCACCCCCCACACATGTATGTTTGTATGTGGTTATCCACTGGGGAATTGTAATATAATTAAGAGAAAAAAAGAGACAGGTAGTGGTGGTGCACTCCTTTAATCCAGCACTTGGGAGGCAGAGGTAGGTGGATTTATGAGTTTGAGGCCAGCCTGGTCTACAGAGTGACTTCCAGGACAGCCAAGGCTATACAGAGAAACCCTGTCTCAAAAAAACAACAACAACAAAAAAACAAAAAAAACAAGAGAGAGAGAGAGAGAGAGAGAGAGAGAGAGAGGTCTATGACTTAAAAATGTAAATCAAATTTATATCTTAGTGATGGAGACATGGCTCAGTAGCACAGCACTTGCTTCAAGGCTGATCCAAGACCGAAGGAAGGAAAGGATAAAGGGACAGAAAATACTTTGTTACTACAGGTTCAAAACCACCCTGGTCTACCCAGCAAGATGCTGTCTCAGAACAAAACTGTATCTTAAATGAACTCAACAAAACATCTGCAGGAAGGCATGGCTGCATGGCCTCAGCCAGGCAGCGGGAGCAACACGCCTTGGCCTTTCATTTTTCTGTGTCCAATCCTTCATAGTAAGCAAACTATTTTTAGACTTGAAAAAAGAAACCACTGTGCTCAGTTAAACCTGAGTATGGCTCAAAAGGTGAGTACTTTCACAACGTGTCTTCTGACAGAAGGGGAGAGGTGCCCACCCCAGAGCTCACCGTCTTCCCTGCAGGGGCATCCCATTCACCCCTGCGCACCACGCCAAAGGAGCCATCCCCCAGCTTCTCCAGCAGGCGCAGGTCTTTCTCCCCGATGAGGCAGGTGAGGCTCTGCAGGGTCCCCTCCCCTGCCAGGCCCCCTGGGGTGGGGGAGGGCTTCCGGAAGGTGCTCTGAGAGTGATGGGAAGGGAACTCAGCCTCCAGCCGCTTTCCACTGAACACCTGTTTGAAAGCAGCCAGGAGCCAGATGGAACCCAGGGCCCCAGTCACTCAGTCCCACCCTACTGGTAAGCCTCAGACAGCTCCTGGCTTTCCAAGCTGCCAGGGGCAGCCTGTTAAAGGCACACACATCTAGAATATTACCCTAACTGGAAACCCACAGTTGAAGCCTCAGGGTAGGTGTCAAAAACAGATGAATATGCAGCTTGTGGCTGAAGTTACCCCCAAACAGTCTGTGAAGACAGAGATAGCCCAAAGCCCTCCAGGTACACCCCCAAGCCCCAGCCCTGGTCTACAGCTCCTCCCATCCTACCCTTCCCTTCCTGAACCTCCTAAACAGCAGTCTCTTGCCCCTAACATACAAAGAGAGGGTCGGAGCCCAAGGGGCCCTCTAAACAGCTCCCTGTCCATTTTTAGCCTTGGCCCCTTCTCTGGGTTAACCATTTGGCGCTGTCTGTCTCTATCTTCCCTAGGGAGTCGGCTGCCCTTCATCCTGCCCAGGGGAGAAGATAATTTTAGTCTGAGGTTGAACCATGAGTATGTGTTATGTGTGTGTATGTGGTGCAGATGAAGCCAGTCTTTGCTGGAGAAGGGCCTGGAGAGACAGCTGGCCTTCTGGAGAGGCTCCTAGAGCCAAAGGCTGGGAAGGAAGGAAGACTAGAGGGGTCTCTAAGGCCTATTTTGGAGAAAGACGGGCCAAAGGTCAAGAGACGGGAAGAGAAGGACTATGAATGAATGCACCTGGCCATGCTATCTGACTTGGCCCTCCCCTGGGGTATCCAAAGCTCTGCCACCAGGCTACAGATTCTTCTCACTTCCCTAAGGGGCAGCTCAAATCTGAGGACCTTTTTGGACTCTGTTCCCTCCTCCCAGTAATTAAATTCCTAATATTTGCCAATAACATTCAACTTACAAGATCTACCTTAGCCACTGCAGCTAGAGGCCCTTTCCACAGTTCTGGATGGTAAGCTGGGTAATGGAGCCAATGCTGGTTTACTGAAGACATAACAATTTTAGAGAGGGCCACTGATCACCCAGAGACCTACTATGAGCTGGGGCAAGATCCAAAAATCCCACACTGCTTTTCTCTACTGACAATAGGTCTCAACACATTCATCCTCTACTAAGACCTGGGCATTGGACCAGAACTGTGTCCCCAGAAAAGGCCACAGGCTCTCAAGAGACAGCCCCTTTGCCAGACTGCAGCCAGAAAATCTCTACTGTCCAATCCCAGTCCAGCTGTTCTGCCCTGCTCACCCCTCACCCCAGTTCTGAGGCCAGAAGCAGGGAGGGAGGCCCTGGCTGGCTTACTTCCTCTCTCATTGTCTTCCAGACAATGGGCAAAGTTCCACTGAGTCAGATCAGGGACTCACAACACCACAGACCCAAATTAGGATGGGGGTGGGATGGGGGCGGTGCTGTGGGGAAGGAAGCTGACAGCAGAACCAGATGACCACAGGAACCCAAAGACCGGAGAGCACGGGGGAAGTGTTGGGGGGCAGAGAGAATAAGGCAAAGATGTCCAGACAGTCCCTGCTACCCCTTTCTGGACACTGGCCCGACAGTCAAAGGAAGGAACACTTGTCAACAAGTGCCAGCTCCTGCACATAGAGAGGCTGTGAAGCCCTTACTGCACACAGGCCGTTCATGTGTCTGTCTGTGGCGGAGACAGACTCTTAGCCAGGCAGCACCACAAGTGCCCTGCCAGATAAGAGCCTAGAGAAGGGAGGTCTGTACAAAGTGTGAGGGAATCGGTGAGATTACACCTCTGGGCAACAGGAGAAGGCTCCTTGGCCTGCCAGCAGTGAGACCCTTGGGGTGCTCCTCCACCCCTCACAGCCTACTCACACACCTTGCTCATCCATGACTTGCGTTTGCACATGGCCTTCCTCCTCTTCACGGCCTCCCACAGCCGCCTCTGGCCTGCAAGGAGGGAAAGTGACCAAGATCGGTCAGACAGCTCATATACCCTCCCAAAGAGGCTGCTGTCCACCCGACCGACCTCTTCAGTTCCCGGGATACTGCTCAACCTAATGCCACCAACTGCATCAGTTGCCAACCAGGAATTTCATTCACCCAATCTCTACATTCTGCCTCTGTGATGATTCTCAAACTGGCCGGAAGTGTTTACTCATCAAAACTCAACAGCTGTGATGGCCATTTACCTCGACAACTCTCCAGACAATGCAGGTAAGGAAACACACACAACTGTCTCCATTCTAAGGTTTACTTCCCGTATGATGTTCTTACACTACTGATATCAGACACTATGCCGGCTGGTTTTATGCCAATATGACACAAGCTAGAGTCATCAGAGAGGAAAGAGACTCAATTGAGAAAATGGCTCCATAAGGCTGGGCTGAACACAAACCTGTAGGGGATTTTCTTAATTAGTGATTGATGGGGTGGGGAGCCCAGCCCATTGTAAGTGGTGTCATTCCTGGGCTGGTGGCCCTAGGTTCTATAAGAAAGCAGGCTAAGCACACCATAAGCAAGCCAGTGAACAGCGCCCCTCCATGGGTTCTGCATCAGCTCCTGCCTCCAGGTTCCTGTCCTATTGAGAGCTCCTGTCCTGACTTCCTTCAAGAACAGTGATGTGAAAGTGTAAACTAAATAAACCCTTTCCTCAACGAGCTGCTCTGCTCATGGAGTTTCATGCAGCTATGGTGTCCCTAAGTAGGACAGAAATCAACTATCTAAGCAAAAGTAGCGTAAGTTATTGTCTTTTTATTTTGTTTTGGTTTTTAGCTTGTAAAACATTTGGCTATTTTGAGTTGGACACACTGAGGTTTCTAATTGTGGTTCTTTTTTTTTTTTTTTTTTTTTTTTGAGATAGTCCATCATAGCCGGAGCTGGATGAATCTGCTATGTAGCTGATGACTTTGAACTACGGATCCTTCTGCCTCCACCTCTTGAGATGTTTGTGTTTTGGTGCTGGGAATTAAACCCAGAACTTCATGGATGTTAAGTAAACAACTCTTAACAAGAGAGTTCTACTCACAACCCCTGATAGATTTCTCCCCTCTAGATGGTAACTGCTAGTTTTAGTTTAGAAAGAAACAAAAGACTAAAGTATCAGTGTGTTAGCAGGCTGAGAAATGTTCTTTAAAAGATTGTTTTATTTGTATGCATTGTGCTTGTGTCAGTGTATGTCTATGCCTTATGTGTGAGGGTGCCCATGGAGACCAGAAGAGGTGTCAGACCCTGGAGCTACAGGCAGTCACAAGCTACCTGACTTAGATGTGGGAACCAATCCGGGGTCCTCTATAACCGAGCAGTACACGCTTTTAACCACTGTGCCATCCCTCTAGCCCCACCTGAGAGTTTATTGTCTCATTGTAGATCTGTTGGCATCAACCTCACTGGTGTTCAGAATGAAACAAGAGAGACACAGGAAATACATCCCACAAAACCCAGTGGGAGAGATTAGAGAGCAGACCTGGTAGCACAGGCCTGCCCAGCTATGAGGGAGGCTGAGACAGGAGGAGGTTTAAGTCCATGGTTTGCCAGAGCAATAGAAGGTTCAAGGCTACCCTGGGTAACTTACTGACAGTCTGTCTCAAAACCACAAAGTGCAGAAAGTAGTGGAGCCCTTGCCTCGCATGTGAAAGGTCCTAGGTTCAGTATCTCTTTAAAAGGGAGTGAGGCAGGGAGGCCTAGGGTGTGCTCACTGGCAGAGCACCCAGGTGGCACAGGTAAGGCCCTAAATCCAATACCCAGCACCTGGGGTAAAAAGCAAAAAAAGGTGTATGCAATTAACTCTGAGTGGCCACAGCTCTAAGACTCCGTCCTCAACTTCCAACTTGAATTTACATCCAACTACACACCGTCCCCTGGGCACCCTGTGAACAGCACTCTACTCCCACCTCCCACGCATCTCAGGTCAGGGGCTGGCAGAGCTCTCAGCTGCCACTACGAAGAGTGTGCTGGGCCATGATGAACACAAACGAGGTACACGGTCAGAAGAGAAAGCAAAGTCCGTGGGCTACCTACCAGGCCGGCCCATGCCAATCTTTTCCAGGTCTTCATTTTTGACATATTCAAAATGAGACAGGCGGGTAATGTTGAGGTCATCTCGAAGCCTCAGGAAATACTGTTGTAGCTGTACCTCAGACAGCAGCTCCAACAGCCAGCCTGTTCCCTCCTCCGGCTGCATGCTGCTGCTCCCCAGCCTCTGTAGAAATGAAAGAATAGCTGAGCAGCCAAGGGATGTGAGCAGATGGCAGACTTGCCCATCAGTGCCCTTGGCTCACCCGCATCCTATAGCACTCAAAGCATTTTCTTGCTACCTAAAACAGCTGAGTTGGAGCAGCTGTGATGAGCCCAGACCAGGTGACCTACTCCTGATCACAGATACAGTACACACCACCCAGGCCTAGCATGAGCCTCCTGCTCCCACAATTCCCAGTGCTCCTGCCAACCCAGTGCCCGGACCTCAGACTTTCCCAGGCAGCTCAGAGTAGCACAAAGAGTTACAAACGAGAATGATAAAGCCTTGGTTCAAACCCCGGCTCTTCAACCAAAGACTGTGAGGCAGCAGCTGGGCTGTTGGGCGGGCGGCTTCCAAACAGTACACTGTAGCCTTTATTTGAATGGCTCTCCTAAGGACTGTGCGGCCATCCAGAGAGAGGGGGTGTTTGCTTGTCACAGTGCATGTGTATGGGGAGTGGGGTTGTGACAGTTAGCAGGTGGTAGGGGGATAAGAACATTAGTTATTCAAGAATGCACAAGACAGAACTGAACATACAAATTCCACACAACTTAGTCCGTGCAGGTAAAAACTGTTAGAATGATCAGAATCCAGAGACTTAGATTCTATTTTACATTTAAACAAGAAAACACTTTTGTAGTTTCAATGGGACCTGATTTTCCTTGAACTGTGTAAACTGTTTACCATGTAACCTGAGGAAAATTCTACTTTATTTGGAGCATGGCATGAGTTCAGTATCTGGATAGAAGGCATTAGTGAAGAATGTGCCATTATTATGTTGAGACTCTGTCCTCAGTGGCTCCACTGAGGTCCGAGCGACCCCACTCTTTCCTACTTCAGCCAGTAAATGACAAAATACATAAATGCTACCAATGACTTCCCCTCTATCTCTGTATAATATTATCAGTTGACACCATGTTTATTGACTCTACATATACCTAGCATGTAACATTTTGTGAAGGGAAATAAAAATAATGTATGATACTTCAAAACTATAGTTATGGGCCTAGAGAGATGGCTCAGAGGTTAAGAACACTCTTTCAGAAGACCCAGATCCAATTCACAGCACCTACATGGCAGCTCAAAATCACCTGGGGTTCCAGGTGATCTGACTCCCTCTTCTGGCTTCTTCAGGCACTGTATACAGTGTGCAAAGACATACATGCAGGCAACACCCATACACATGAAATAATAAAATAAAATAAAATAACTAGAGTTACTATGCTGGTTCTAAGCATTACCTGTACTGACTCTTTTATTCTCAACAAAACCATCTCTTTGCAAACAAAGTGTGTTAGGCACCACTGCCTTCCGGAGTAAAGCCTAAAGGTGTATAGTGGGGAATCACTGGGCCAGGCTCCCCCATCCACTGCCTTGGCCCTGGAGCAAAGTGAATCCACTGGTTATGTGGCAGGCTTCCAGGTGAGAGGGTACCAACCCCATCAGGACAAGCAGCAGCAGGCTCCCCTCCCTTCACACCTCAAGCCCTAGGCTCCAGGTTCCCCATTCCCTTCTTCCAACTCCAGGTAAACAACTCGGATTCTTCTCCCGGACAGGGAGGCTCAGTGAAACCCAGAAGCCCTTCTCCTGAAGCTGCTTAGAAAACATAGCGCAGCCTGTTTCCCTTTCCTGACTGACCAGCTAAGAGCCCTCTCTGCTCAGCTCCCCCCCTGCTCCCCAATCCAGAAACAGGGCTGCTGTGGGGGAGGAGAGGTAGGAAGCCTATGAAGGACACTGGGATCCTGGTGAAGAACAAGGAGTCGGGTGGAGTTCTAGTCCCCATTCCTACTGCAAGGCTGGAGTGACCTCCCTAAGTGTCCCCGCAGCCCAAGTTTCTTTGTCTATGAAGCACAGGGCACGAGAGCAGTGACCTCTAGCTCAGGCATCTCCAATTCTGTGTGTGTGGCCCATACCCTGGTGTGGAATCTACACCAGCTGTGTGTGACACACATGGCTCAGTGGCCTTCATGTAAGCACACACTAGACTGACCACCCAGTACCCCCACCACACACACACAGGATGAATGCAGCCGACAGAAGGGAAAAGCACTCCAACCCACAGGCCTCAGGAAGGTGTCCCTCAGCCCTGCCTACTCCTTGCCCCTCTGTTTAGTGCTACTACTGAGGGGCTAACCTTGTTCAAAGCAAGTCCATTTCCTACCCCGGGACCCCACTCACTGTGTACAGCCGTCGCCGCAGTCTGGCCAGGAGAGGGAAGGAGAGCTCAAGGCCAGGAAATCGACGGGCTGCTGGCATCTCCACGAACTGAAGCCCCTAAGTCACAGGAGCTATGGCCTAGCTCTAAAGTGGGCAGGCAAGGACCCCAGCTTCTGAGTTTTGTGCTCTGCTCAGACGGTGGGGGGAACCTGTCCTAGAAATCCCCCGAGTCCCACACAGAAGTAGGGGACAGGGAAGAAGAATGGAGTGGTGGCTCTGCTCCCCTGCAAGCCCTGCTGGGTTTCCACAGCTGGTCGCAGGCTGGGTCCTCTGTCCTGTCTCCAGTGCAGTGCTCACAGCTCTGGTCCTACTCCCGGGCTTCCCCCACCGCCTGCTTGCCCGCCTGTCCTCCTTCCCTCCCTCCCCAGCTGAGCGGCTCTGACACTGGCTGAAAAAAACCTTTCTGAATCTCAGCCAAGAGGACAGCAGGAATGGGGGGGCACTCTTCTTCCCAGCACTGGCCCCACTGACGTCCCCTACACAAGGCTCCCTGTCTCCGGCTTCCACTGCAACCCTCATGGGTGCAGAAAACCCCTGGGATCTCGGTGAGGGCTGTGAATCAAACAGCACATATAAAAAGGGGCTACAAGCCCCCTAAAGGCTTTTCTGGGTCTATGGGAGTCTTTCCGGGATTCTGTAGACAGATCCCTCAGAGACCCTCCCCCACACACGTCCCAACCTTGGCTGGGTGTCTCCTGGCTCAGACGCTAATGTGGCCCTGTTACCCTGGTGCCCGACGGAAATAGGAGGCAGGCAGCCTGCCAGAGTGGGACAATCCAGCCAAGAGCTGGGGGGGGGGGGGGGGGGGGGCAGTGAGAATCTCCACCTCTCCCCTGGGATTGCCTTGTGTACTGCCCACAACAACCAGGGTGCTCACTCCCCAGATTAGCTGGCAAAGATCCAAAAATCCCTCTAAATAAACAAACATGTCCTAAACCCTCCACTGGGATACTCCTACCTCAAAGCTATAGGATATCAGGCTGTTGGAGATGTATCTTGTGCAGCACCCAACACGTGTAACAGCCTCAGCTTAAGCCATCTGGAGGCACTCCATCAAGCTTCTATGTGCCCCCATATTCTTACAGCTGACAAATGGTCCCTCTGACCCTCAAAAGTGCCAGCTGCTCTACACCCCCTTGTTATAGCCCGCAGATACACCTGACAGCTGCAGGAAGTTCTCTTCTGCTCCCCAGATCCCAGCTCCCCACCCCCAGCCATGCCTAAGGAGCCCCTGTTTCTTGTATACTGCTCTCTTGGCTGTCCACTCAGGGAGCCACAGCTGGCTCCTGAGGGAGGCAGCTGAGGTTGAGTTTTGGGAAGTCAGCACCTCAGACTCTCTTTCCAGGATCTCTTCCAGAGTTTGAACTCCCTATTGGGAAAGAAAACCATTTCCTATTCTAATCAGGGGAGGGGGGCTCCCAGCAATAGCCCTTCCCCACTGACATTCATACAAAGACTGTGGATTGTCAAGTACAGCCTCTCTTTGAGGCTCAGCAAATATGATGTGTGAGGACAGAGGTCAGACTCAGGATTCATGGACACTGCCTTTCTCCACAGATTTGCTGACCACACACTCAAACTGGGGAAGGCTACAGCCTATCCATCAGACCTAGGAGCCTGGGGTTATCGGTAAACTAATCAGGTTTATTACCTCTACTGCAAGCTGAGGCTGATTAGGCTGGCCAATTTAAAAACTCTAGGCACCCCAAAAAGGCAGCCCTCAAATCCACCAGAACTCCCATGTCTGATCCCTTAGACATCTAAATAGGACGGCCTGGCAGCTTACCCTAAAGCAGGCAACATATGCTGCAGAGCTGGAAGCCAGTTCCTGGACCTCTTTCTCCCCAGGGAAAACAGCCTTGACCTTTCTGCCTCTCAATTCCCAGGCACATTCCCCCTTCTCCTGACAGCTACTGCCCTCTAGAGGTTAGGAGAGAACGTGCTCGGTCTCCAAGGGGAAGGAAGCAGCCCTGTGAACACAGTGCCTTTTTCAAAAGCACACAGGGATATTTAGATTGATACACATACTCAACGGGCCAATTAATGAGACTCCCCAAGACACAGCTTCTTCCCACAAAAGAGTGAACCTGAATACTAGTTGTGTGTCCTAGGCTCCTCACCTGCACTACCAAAAGCCTAAAGGGCACCTTATTTGGGCCCCTAGGGACCCATGCTTACTGAGTCAGACACCAGCATCAATAAGTCACCATCATCATCACCTCAGACATATCCAACACACACACACACACACACACACACACACACACACACACACACACACACACACCACTCTGCACCCAGCCTCCTGGCCCCAGAGATCTAGGGATTGGGAGTGGGACGAGGAGGGAAAAAAGCACAGACACCCTGGACTCTTAAGAAGCTCCTGCTGCAGAGAGCAGAGCTGGGCCCACAGATCACCAGCAGATGACGAGGCCGGAACCCCACATATCTTGCTATCCCAATTACCTGCTGTCCCTCCTCGCCCCTAGCCAGGCGCTGGTAAGCAGATCTCTCCCCCATTGGGCCTGAAGTCCCACCACTGGGGCAGGGAGGAAAGCGATGCTGCCCGTAGCCCCCGCCCCTCCACCCGCACCGGCTGCAGCAGCACCCGCAGCGTCACTGCCCTGCGTCCAGGGGGGGGCGGGCCTCGAGCATCCTTCAGGAGGGGAGGGGCTGCTAAAGCGCCTAGGCTGGAAAGGCTCCAATCCTGGCACCAGCATGAATTCTAAGGGTCCACAACCAGCAGATTATCACAGTCTCCCCTCTAGTTGAGTTTACGGGCATCCCCTCCTCCCTAGCTTCTATTCTCCTCAGTGTAGAGGTGTTCTTCGGGCACCTAACCTGTGAGCAGTAACCAGCCGCGACCCTTTGGCCCGCGACCCTTTGGGAACCAGAGAAGAGGCTCCACCCACTCTGATTTCAGAACCACTGCTTCTCGGAACCTCAGGTCGCCTCCAGGACTGAAGCTCCAGGACCACCAAATAGGACCACTGGGATCCAACACTCTGATGCTCAATAATACAATACGAGAGTCAACTAAGAAGCCACAGACGCTTGTCTCCTACTTCACTGAGCCCCTCCTAGCAAGCATCTTCCTCCATTACCCTCAGCGCCCACCTACTCAGCTCCAACAATACTTGGCCCCAACATGCTGGGCATGCCTACAAGTTCTAACTGGTAGCTCCCTAACCCACTCCTCATGGAAGCCACACCCCCACCCTCATGGGCAGGATGACAGACCCAACCCAGCCCCTTGCCCTCATGTATCCACCTGGACCTTTCCTCTCAAGACAGCATTGGGCTTGGAACTGAGCGAGGCAGACCAGTGTACTGGGGCCAGACTCTGTGACCTCAGAACGGGAGAGCCTAGGCTGCTGGAGAAGTCACTTCCAAACACGCTGGGGAAGGCTGCATCTCAGCCCTGGGGTGAGGTTGTGGCCAGCCAGCAAGTGCCATTGCAGAGGCTTTTCTCTCCCTCTGACCCTCGGGGCCTAAGGCAACACACACATCACGAACCCTCTCATTCCTATGGCATCTGAGGCATCCTCTGACTCTTTTCAACTAGTATTTAGAGCTCAGCTGAACTCTGAGCACTCCCCCTTCCTGGGACAGAGAAGAGATGTCTAGAGACTCCTGCCATTATCCCAAGGCAAAGAAGAGGGATTCTAGGAGGGCACTCTGAGTTCCCAGCAGGCTTCCTCTTCACAGCGCCCATCGTGGCACCGCTATGGCAGGGAGAGGGCTCTGCTGGGTCCTGGGTTCTAGTCTGTACAGAAGCCTTGGTATCTCACCACTGCGATGACAACACTAGTGTTCAGAGCAGCTACAAGGATCCAAGGCCAGCAGGTTGCTGTGAGAACAGGCTGAGTGTGACTCGCCCATCCCAGTTTCGCCCTGGCGGGCTGAATGAAGGTTCAAAACCATTCCCTATTCCTGCTTTCTCCAGCTCACCTCCAACACCATACTGCCATGAAAGAAATCCATAGAAACCAAACCACCTCGGAGATCTGGGGACCCCGTCCACATCAACAACTGCACTGTGTGTCACTCTTCCCTTTATCTCTCCACACCATGTAACTAAGGGGCACCAGCCCACCTTCCCTCTCCAACAGCAACAGTGAAGTCACAAATTCCCACAGAGAAGTAGATGTGACAAGTAACTTCCAGCCAAGATTTTTTTCCCTCCAAAACAATCTACCATATTCTTGGAAATCTATGGCAACCTAACAAGCATGCTTCCCTTCTCTGGTAAGCACAGGAGGAATAACATCTTGGCAAAGAAGTGGAGGTCAACAGCTCCTCGCCAAGCCGCAGTCACAGGAATATCTCATCTCTCAAATGAACCCCACCACGTCAGGCCTGCTCAACTCACCTGTCTGTATGCAGGGTCCACGCTTCTGGACAAAGGCCAGGCTGGTTCCCCTCAGGACCTCGTCCCAGAGGGAACTGTACCAAGTAACCCCACACCTTCAGGTCAGCGTGGTATGACATCACTGGTCTGAGGCGGCAGCTGGCCAGAGGCCAAGGAAGAGAAGGGAATGATTCAGACACACACCATGGCTGCCCACACCCTCTCCCTCTTCAGGACAAGGGGCCCACTCATTCCCAAGGAGCTGGCTAGCTGACGTCCTGTGGTTGGGCCAGGCTGAGATGTTTTCCCTAGGGATACTGGGTCCACAGACCAAAGCTACCCTGAAACCCCGTCATCATTATCCTTGTATTTTAGAAAAATTTTACTTGAAATCATACTTAGAGAACTGAAGAATATTTTAAAGCATATACTGTGTTTGAACATAAACAGTATTCCTAACTTTAAACTTTGTCTTTATAACTACTACATCCTCTTTTGAGCACCATTCACTCTTTGAGCTGGGGTATTTCTTTTATTTCTGTCATTCTGGTTTTTTTTTGTTTGTTTGTTTTGTTTTGTTTTTATAACCCACTGAGTCCAATGCTGCCCATGTGCTCATGGATCTGATGTCATCCACTGAAACATGGGCCACATACCAGTGGCCACACCCCAAAGGAAAATGGCACTCCCTTCCCTATCAACTGCTATTTCTAAAGACTTCAGACTGTACCCTTCCTTCTATTCTCAAAGAATGATTAACTCCCTGGGGGTCCACTTCCTCACTCTTAGGTCTACCACCCTATGCTGTCTCCACTCCTGGGTCAAAATTGACAGAGCAGTTCCAGCAGGATGCTGCACTGGTACCATAATCTGCATGTCCCACCTAAGTGCACCCCCGCAGACTCCTGCATGGGTGCCTACCACTATTCCTGATTGGTAGCTACTCCAATACCTACCCAGTAACCCAGGGGCAAACAGCACAAACCAGCCAGGCCAGAAGCCACATCCTCACCAGCAGCCACACTCCTCCTTCCCCCAGGCCACCACCCAATCACCCCTTTAACCTCTTCAGCATTCCTCCCACCTACACTGAAAAGGTCTTTGTGATACCTGTCTCCTGGCCTTCAAGATGAATTCCTATATATAAGACCCTAATCAAATGCTATCATTTCTCTAAGCTCCCATTTTCTATCCTCAAACAGTTGCTTCTACCAATACCCATGGGTTATTAAAGGAATGCATATAAATAAAAGAAGAAAAACTTAAAACTCTCATGAAAGAGCCAAAAATATTTTTTAGAAATTATTCATCATGGGGCTGGAAAGATGGCTCAGTTGTTAAAAGTACTGGCTGTTCTTCCAAAGGGCCAAGGTTCAATTCCTAGCACCTACATGAGCTTACAACGTTGTCTGTAACTCCAGTTCCAGGGATTATGACTCCCTCTTCTGGGCTCTGTGGGCACTGCACTCGTGTGGTGCACTGTGCATAGACACACATTCAAGTGAAAACGCCCATAACACGTAAAAAAATATTATATTCCAGTCCTTAAAGAGTTATTATTTGGGGCTAGATAGGTAGTTCAATGGTTAAGAGCACTGACTTCTCTTCCAGAGGTCCTCAGTTCAATTCCTAGCAACCACATGGTGGCTCACAACCATCTGTAATGGGATCTAACGCCCTCTTCTGGTGTGTCTGAAGACAGCTTCAGTGTACTCATATACATAAAATAAATAAATCTTTAAAAAAAAAGTTATTATTTGTGTAACACTTTGGGTAAGTGCATAATTCTACTGTGATAGCCATTAGCACAGACTTGGGCCAGCCTGTGGTTAGTGCCTTGTAAAATAGCCAGAATCCAGCAAGAGACATAATAGAGAGAGCTAAGAAAGCCTTCAGCCTTGGTGACAGACAATGGAGAAGAGGAGCCTCTTTCCCCATGAGCTGCTGCCCCTAGGCTGCCCAGTGGACACCAGGAACAAGTCAGGTCACCCTCTCCCTGCCTTGGCTCTCCCCACCTTCTCCCTACCATGACGGAGCCCTTGCTGGCCTCCAACTCTGCCTGTCTTGACTTCCAATTACTGAGATTAAAAGTGTGTACCACCAGGCCCTATTGCTGCTCACTCATTTCAACCCAGAGAACTCACTTCCTTCATGGAAAGAGGGGCTGTCAACCATTTCAATTACTTTTGTCCCAAACCCACTGAACTACCCAAGGACAACTTGGGCAGAGGAGAGTGTGAACCAGCATTCACAGAACAGCCTTCTGACTGGACTATAGGAAGCCAGATTTGGGCTCAGAAACCACATGTATCAACCAGATGCATGTCTGTATCTGTAAGGCATCCCAGTCTTATTGGGGAACTGGGGAAAGACGAATGGAGTGCCAGGGCAAGAGTGGGGTACAGAAGCAGGAATAGAAGCATGGTAAGAATGGAAGCCTTCAACTTCAGAGGGAGGGGAGATGCTGCCTCCTCAGCTAGCACCAAACACCCACATGATGGTCTTGATGGGACCATGAAAGTGTTTTGTGCTGCCCCAGCTAAAGAGAAGCATATTGACATCCATGGCATCCAATCATGCTCCTGGATCTCTGCCTTTCCCCTATAAATACCCCAGCAATATGTGACCGAGGACAAATGCTTGTAGCTATCCAGATTTCCCTCCCATGTGACACTTTTGCACCAGGGCTTGGATACCAACTTGCAGATCTCTCACCCACTGCCCGGCCCAGGACTCCCTCACAGCAGCAAAAACCACTACTGGCTCCAGGGGGAAGGGAGGAGGGGGGAGAGGATAATGCAGTCAGCTACTGCCAGAGCTCTTCCAGGGCAGGGTAGAGCCACCCAGCTGGCCACCCTGCCCACTTCTGACTCTAGCTTTGCCCACCCCCACTCCTTCACCAAGAGCCCTGAGCTGAAGTGGCCTATTGTCAAGCCCTGGCAGAGGGGTGAGGAAAGGAGCAGCAGCACCAGAGCTGTGTGCTGTAGAACATTCACCGTGCAACGTGCACTGCCCACACTCTTTAGACCAAAGCCCCAGCAAGTGGAACACAGGCACCGCTGCAGGCCTGAGGAGAGTCTGGGAATAAGTAGAAGTGTCAGTGTACTTCAAATCCTACTGTATCCTGCCTGTTTGATCACAGGAAAATGTTAGATTCTGAATGGGTAAGGGGGTGATTGGCTCAAAGCGTGAAAGGAGGAGTCATCAGGAGTGGATACCAAGAGATGAAGAAGAGTAACTGTTACTGTTTGGGCCATAAGAGAGAGGCGGTGCCAAAAGGAGGTGAGGTGTTGAAAGAGAAAGCTAAAAATGCTCAAACTTGAGAGTATGACTAGTTAACTCTTTAAGAGCTAATAATACCTCTTGTCTACCTTCCCAACACAAACTCCAAGTGACTGGCCCTCTACTGCGCTGCAGAGGCCCTTCTACCTGCATAGAGAAACACACTAGGTCTCTGCACAGTATCCCAGGAGGCATTACTGACAACAGGGAGAGCCACACCCCAAACAAGGAGAATACACAGTAAATGCCGAGTCCAGCTTCCTTCCCCACCCGCTCCAGAGATCTGGGAGCTCCCTGCCTGGCAAGGCAAGGGCTGTCTTCTGAACTCCGACCAAGCCGAGAAAGATATAAAGACACTCAAACTAGAGGCTTCCAATAAACAGCCTGTTCAAGTCATCACATAAAACCAGCAACAAGCCACCCAGCACCACAGCCTCACAAACTTGTTCCTTGATCAGAAGCAGAAAACAAAAATTTATCAAATACCAAATAAAACCTCTAATTGGGAGAGAACAAAAAAAAAAAAAAAACATACGAAAAAGCAACTGAGGAGGGGGAAAAAACAGGCTCTGGAGAAGAAAATTTCATACAGAAAATTCTCAGTAATATGTTCAGACTGATAAAATGTATCTACCAAATAAGAACAAGGGCTATTTTTGTGTTTAAACCAAGGTAACAAAGTATCAAAAACAACGGGGCTGTAGAGATGGCTGAGCCCTTAAGGTTCATGCCTGCCTTCCAAGTCTGCCACCTAAGTTTGATCTGAGTTTGATCCCCAGGAAACATAGTGGAAGAAGAGGACCAACTTCCACAAGCTATTCTCTAATGGCCACACATGGGCCATCACAGCCTGTGTGCATGCATGCATGCGTGTAGTGTTTTAAGATCACACATAAGAAAGCAGATGGTAGGCTAGGGAGATGGCTGCAAAAGGGCAAGGACCTGAATCTGTATAAAGAGTATGAATCTACACAATCCCACTTTAAAGACAGCAAGGTAGCACTGGCTCACTGGCTCAGAATGAAGTAGACGACTAGGGTTGTCCCTTAATCCTCACACATGTACTATGGCATGTGCACATCCACATTCACACTCCCACTCACACACACAGAGAAAGAAAGAGACAGACAGACAGACAGCAGACAAAAAAGTAAACATCCATACCCATGCCAAATAGCAGGCAGGCTCACAGCAGGCATTTCTAAGTACAGGCTACTGTTTTGTTGTGATTGTTGTTGTTGTTTTTGAGACAGGGTTTTTCTGTATGGCCCTGACTGTCCTGGAACTCTCTTTGTAAACCAAACTGGCCTCAAACTCACAGATTGCCCTGCCTCTGCCTCCCTAATGCTAAGATTAAAGGTGTGCACCACCATGCCCAGCTGGCCACTGTCCTTTAAACCCAATGTACACAAAAGCCACAAATGCAGGTTCTGAATTCAAAGATAAAGGTTGAGTCCAAGAGTTTGAATTTATAACAAGCTCTTGAGAGATGCTGTCGTCACTGGTCCATAAAATACCATCTGAAAGCAAGGATCTCTAAGCTCTTAGTTCTTTGTCCAGCTATACATTGAAATCACCTGGGCGTTTTGAAAATGTCAACATTGGACTCCATTCCATATGACTCTAATCAAATTGGTCTAAGCAGTCGTGAAGCCTCTTTAGATGGATCTAAACTTGGGCTGAGAACCACAGCTCTAGACAAAGCTATAATTGTGGCAATCACTTGTCCTGTCCTAGCCAATCCATCTTCAAATACTGCATCCATTGTCGACACGATAGTTTTTAAAAATACATACTCTTCACGTCATGAAAATCAGCATAAGCTTACAGACCTACTCACTATTCAGACAGTTCTAAATACCAAGTCTCATTAACATCGATGGAGAAAGAATCGTAACAATACCTAGAGAAATTTATTCTGAGAATTTCCTATTAGATTCCCATACCCATCCTGACCTTTCAAAAAAAAAAAAAATCACCTTTTTTAACGTGATGTTTAAGTTTCAGCAAGTCGAGGCTCTCCGGGAACTATGGGTTATCTAATGGGACAGGATACTTTCAACAGTTCTTTACGCAGCAAAGGCCTGGAATGACTTTAAACTTCAACACTCTTATGGTTTGGATAGGAAGTGTTCTCAGAAAGGACCATGGTCAAGGCTTGGTCACCAGCTTTGGTGCTACCGAGAGGCGACCGGATCATGAGATGTCTGACCTGGTCAATGAATTAATCATTTGATTGAGTCATGATCTGAGGCCATTAGCAAGACATGGATCTGGCTAAAGGAAAACAGGTCCCTGAGGATGAGCTTTTGACACCTGCCACTTCCTGTCTACCTTCCTACCCCCAGGAAGTTCGAAGCATTGCTTCTGCCTCACCATAGGCCCAAAAGCCATCGAGCTATCCAAGCCCAGACTGAAGCCATCTCTCTGAGTGTTTCCTCCCTTACGATGATTTCCTTACATACTTATCACAATGATAAAATAACTAACGTAAGTGCAAACTATGAAACCTGAAAGACAATGGCTCATACGCTCAAGACTTGGAAAGGAAGCAGTTTCTGACCTAGATCTTTATATTCACGTAACCACCAACTAACCATAGGCTGCTATGGGTGCTGTCAAGAGCTCCCTCTTCAGAGTACTACACAGGACGTGTGCTACCAAAACCATCAAGGGGAGGAAGTATGGTTTGAACAGGAAATGGTCTCACAGGGTCAAGTGTTCTGGTATACGGTCTCCAGCTGGTGATGCTGTTCTGGCAATCTGTGGAACCTTTAGATGGGGCTAGGTAGGGGAATGAGGGATTTATAGCCCAGACTCCAGCACAGGTGTTCTCTGCTTCCTGGTCTGAAATGAGAAGTGAGCCACACCAGACAGTCCTGCTACCATGGAAGGAGCTGCCTGACACCATGCCTTCCCTAGCCCCCATGATGAGCTGTATCTCCTGACCACTGCATTATAGTCAGACCCCTGCCAAGAAAGAAAAGAAAGCCGGGCGGTGGTGGCGCACGCCTTTAATCCCAGCACTTGGGAGGCAGAGGCAGGCGGATTTCTGAGTTCGAGGCCAGCCTGGTCTACAGAGTGAGTTCCAGGACAGCCAAGGCTACACAGAGAAACCCTGTCTCGAAAAACCAAAAAAAAAAAAAAAAAAAAAAAAAAAAAAAAAAGAAAGAAAAGAAAGAGTCTGGCAGTAGTGGTACACACCTTTAATCCTAGCAGAGGCGGGCAGATCTCTGAGTTCGAGGCCAGCCTGGTCAACAGAGTAAGTTCCAGGACAGCCAGGGCTACACAAAAAAAGATAGAGAGAGAGAGAAAGAAAGGAAGAAAGAAGAAAGAAAGAAACAAGGAAGGAAAGAAAGAAAGAAAAAAGAAAAGTAAGAATAAAGTCTGTTTAACACTGATCTGGTTTGGTTAGAAGCCTGAAGCCTTTCTATCCAGGGTATTTTTGCATTAAATCCTAGAGCCTGCTCTACAGTTCTGTTTTTTAGCCCCTGCTATGTGTTTAGTAATATGAGAGCATGGTTCTTTGTATGGAGTTGTGTACATTTTTCTTGGCATAACTAACTGTGTCAAGTGAGTTTAAAAACAAAACAAACAAAAAAAACCCTAAAAGTCATAAATAGTGCTGCACATCTTTAATCTCAAACTTGAGAAGCAGGGTCAGGTGAATCTCTGTGAGTTCAAGGCTAGCCTGGTCTACAGAGTGAATATCAGGCCAATCAGGTATACATGATAAGGCCCTGTCTCAAGAAATAAATTAAAAAAAAAAAAACAAACTAACTAAATCCTCTTGTAAAAGGAGATGTGGTTAAAAAAAATGGCTTAGCCCTTAAGAGTACTGGCCACTCTTCCAGAGGACCTGGGTCAAGTTCTCATCCACATAGCAGCTCACAACTGTCTATAATTTTAGTTCCAAGGGATCAGGCACCTCCTTCTGACCCCTGTTGGGCACTAGGCACATATGTGGTACATATACATTCATGCTGCCAAAACACTCATGCAATGCACACAAAAATAAATAAAATCTAAGAAGGAAGAAAATAATGGGCAGCTAGCTTTATCAAGATGAAAGAGAAGCCTTTAATCCCAGCACTTGGGAGGCAGAGGCAGGCGGATTTCTGAGTTCGAG
>NW_022196894.1:30249635-30261060 GCF_008632895.1 Mastomys coucha | reverse complement strand
AGAAAGAAAGAAAGAAGGAAATAAATAAATAAATGTCCTAAGTTGAGAAGATGAACCCCCAGGGAAGGTATAGTGCTAACAATTCAGAGTGCTAGAAAGGAAGCAGCCCCAGAGATCTCTGGCAAAGGTCGCCTCAGGAACCTGCTGAGCATGGCTCTCAGGAATGTGAAGAAACTGACAAGACCAGGGGAGAGCACCACCCAAAGGATATGAAGGCAATGGTGCCGAACACTTACCAGTCCAGGAAAGCACTTGCTCTCACCAGTGACTATTTAGATTATGTTTAGTATTATTCATAGTAGCTTAGAAGTTAAGGTGCTGGTTTAAACAAACCGGGGTCAATGTGGTAAGGGTCTTGAAACTTAACTGTTTCCAAGAGGGGAAAAAATGAAAGCATGTCATTTAAGGTTCTTACTCTATATCACTTGACAGTAAACTACAGAAAGTAGAAGATGCATAAGATGAATGCCACAGTCATAGAAAAAAGGTACCTGAAACAAGGACACACACACACACACACACACACACACACACACACACACATTCTTTTTGGATGTAGGGTATTGCTCCACACATAGCCTAGGCTGGCCTAGTCCTCTTACCTCCATCCTGAGTGCTAGGGCTACCAGCATACAACACTATGCCTGACTCCACAAAAGAGCTTAGCAACCCAGCCATGGAGAGCATACCTATGATCCCAGCACTAGGTAAGCAGGAGGCTATACAGATTCCAAGACCAGCCTACGCTATTTAACAAGTTCAAGGCCAGTCTGGGTTGTAGATGCCCAACCCCAAAACAAAACAAAACAAAACAAAAACAACTACAAAACAAATTACTTACAAGTAGTACATATATATATACTATTATGTAATTCATGTCAACAAATCAAAACAGAAACTTCACTGACTGACACAAAGCATCTGTCCTAAAGCCCAACCACCAACCATTCTGATTAACCTCAGTACTCAGGAGGCAGAGTTCGAGGCCAACCTGGTCTACAAATCGACTTCTAGGACAGCCAGGGCTACGAAGAGAAACCTTGTCTCAGAACACAAAGAACAAACAAACAACTGTCATCAACAGGCACAGGAGGAGAGTTTTCAAACCGATGCATTTGTACATGACAAACCTATAAGCTACAGCATGCTTGATGGTGAAAGACTTAAAATGTTGTCCTCAGGGATCAGCACTGAGGTGTCCATTCTTCCACACCAGATGATACAGCTATGATGAACAGGCAAGAGAAACAGACTACAGGCACAGAGGTCAAAAAGGGAAAATAAAACTGTTTTTGCTAGTCAAAAACCCAGAGCCTACCAAGAAAGCAGACCCTCCAAAAAAGCTAAAAGCCGCTAGATCTAGGTCAGTTTCAAGGGGTTTCAGGACTTAAGGGCCAACTCAAAAGTCACTCTATGTGGCACTCGTCTGTAGTTTCAGCACCCAGGCAGGCCTGAGAACTGAAAGCCAACCTGAGTTAAATTTCTAGATCCCACAGGTGGCCAGAGAACCTACTCTGGACAGCTGTCTCTGGCTACATGTGTATCTGATTGGTTCAAGGCCACCCTCAGATACATAGGGAGTTTGAAGTCAGTCTGGGATATATAAGCTCCTGTATAAAAATAAAAAAACAAAAAGGTCTAGCAAGATTGCTTACTTGTTACCACACCTGACCACTTGAGTTGGATTCCTGGACCCACATTATGAAAAAACACTGACTCCCAAAAGTTTTTCTCTGGCATAACACACACATACATACACACACACACACACACACACACACACACACACACACACACAATAAATAAGCAAATGTAAACAAAATTAAGTCAAAACAACAGCAGAGTACAATGAAGGGAGAAGCTGGGAGAAAGAAGATGGCTAAAATGCACGGCACAAACTACGTGAAAACATATGCAGACCATGCATTTGATAAGATTTATAATCTGGATATATTTTACAAATCCTTTAAAACAATATGAAAAAGATGCACAATGGGTAAGCAATGTGAACAGATACCCCACCAAAAATGCCCAGATGGCAAATGAGCACATGAAAAGACGCCCAACATTAGTCACTTGGTGTTAATTAAAGCCATAATCATACACTATAGACCTCCTACGATACTAAAGTTAAAGATACCACAAAACAATGTATGGCAGGTGTATAAAATTGTTTAACCATTTTGAAAAACAGCCTGTCCTGTAGGTTTGGGGGTTGAGATTTTTGGGGGTGCTGTCTGTTTGCTGAGCTGGGGTCCTGCTGTGTTATTTAGTCTGGGTTTTAGCTCCTGGGCTCTTGCCCCAAGACCCAAGGGGTTGGGCCTACATGTACATGCCACCAAAGCCAGCTATTTATTTTTAATATTATTTTCTCATTTGTTTTAAAAAATTTTTTACTTAAATGTATTTTTAACTGGTTTATTTAAATGTAAATATGGGTTATGTGATAAGTCTAGAGGTTCCTTAAAGGTTGAAATGCTCACCTACAATATAATCCATCCATTCTACCCCCAATAATTCACCTGGAAGAAATAAAAGCCTATATCCACACAAAACCAACATGATCATTCAAAGAAGCTGTACTTGTAATAGCAAATCCGAAGCCTACCCAGGACCAGGGAAAAGGTATAAAGACAATGACACACACGTAAAAGACTACTGACAATGCCTAGGAATGAACCAATGATAGACGCTACACGGGTGAGATGTGAAACAGAGATGCTGCTCCAAAGAAGCCAGACTCTAAAAGGTCACCAACTGATTCCCATTTACACAAAATCCTAGGCACAGCAAGCTCAGGGAGACCTGAAGAGCAGACCAGTGGCTCTCCTGTTCATCCAGAAGTTCAAGAAGGGCAACCTAAAGAAAGTATGAAGGTGTATGCTTATATATGTGCTGAGAGCAGAATTCTCTCCACTGAAACCAGTGAGCCAGAACCACTCTGGTCATTCCAGGAGAGCTTGGCACCATGGACACTGCAGCTAAACTTCCGGTGTCTGAATGTTTCAGAAACAATGTGACTGGCACGGGATGAAGCTGACAGACGGGTTGGGTTTGCCAGAGTCGGCAAACCGGCTCCTCCAGCAGTCCTAGCCACCACTACCCCTTCTTCTGCCCCCACAGGAGAACCCTATCTCCACCCAGAACCCAGATATGGGAGTCCTGCTGACTCAGAGGTGCACGGTGGGCTAGGGCAGAGATATTCCCGGTGAAGGCTCTGAGACAGGAACTCTGGATCCATCCCATTGGTGGGCTGGAGGTGCAAGAACTCTTGCAAGGCTAGGGAGATAAAGACAGAGGCTGTAAGCTGTCAACCAAGCCCACCTGAATCAGGAAAGAGGTGGGTTCCCGTGTCAACAAGAAATCAAATCTAGCCATTGGCCTGTAGGCTCCACCTCTAGGCGGCGCCAAGAACGAGCCACTGTCGTGGGGATGTGAGGAGGTCTTAATAGGATATCACAGGTTTCTATTTGCCAGCTTACAGAGTGTAGTCAAGGCCTGGGTAGCAGCCGCTGGTACACCCTCCCTTCCCATTCCATTCCATTCAAAAACGAAGACCTCACCAGTTGCTCTCTGCTCTTCTACCCATCCTTGGCGTTGGGCCCACAGCAATAATCAACCGTGACAAAACCGTGTGGCAAGGCGCAGGCCAGGCTCGTGCCTAAGTCACTACTGGCTGCCACACTCACGTGACCAACAGGGCGACAAGATAAAGCACTGCTAATGCAACACTAGCCATTTCCCCTTTCTGGAGGACTGGAAGCCAGCGATGCAAATTGCACAACAGCTTGCAGAGGCACGCCTACCTCCACCAGCAGACAGGTGGAGGGGATGACTTAGTCCCTGCAACTATATCCCTGGGGCTATCCTGCCTTCTCTTTCCTCTGCCTATAGCAGCCAGCCACTCAAATGGTTTCACATCCAGTCTAGACTTGAAAGAGGTGACTACTCCACTACAGCTGCTGCATACAATTTTGTGTGTGTGTGTGTGTGCGCGCGTGCCCGCGCTCCCCAGGCTCGTCGACTTGAGAGGACAAGGGATGTTTGGAACCCATTCTCCGGTGGTTCTAATGACATCAACTCCAACTGATAACAAAATTGGCCTTCCTTACCTGAATATTCAGCAGTCCCCAGGCTGACGAAGCTTCGAGGATGCTCAGACTTGAGGTAGCAGAGAGGATCTTGCAGGCCAGTGCCTACCCCTCCAGCAATGGCTTCCAAAGGTCAGGTTCGCGGCGCTCTTCTGCTTCCCAAGCCCCTACATCTTCCTGCATTACTCTTGGCACTGGAGCAACCCTGATGCCAGCAAGGCAGCTTGCAGATTACCACCTCCTTCGACGCCTGCGCCTGCGGGTCCTGTGTCCCTCTTGGAACCTCTCTCCCCCTGGGGACCCTTTACCGTTCAGATACGTTTCCTGAACAGCCCACACTACCTGGCCCTCTTGCACCCCAGGCAGCCAATTTGCTTCCTGCACCCCGAGACGCCCCTCTCCTTCAGGACCCCGGGGCCCTACAGGCCTAGCTCTCCCCAGCAGCTCGAGTCTGTCCCCACTCGCTAGGGATGCTCCTAGGACCACCGCCTCTCCGCCCAGATGCCTGCAGCTCTCCCAGCTGCGCTCGCCCGAACTTTCGAGCTCCTCCGTGTGCTGGCAGGAGCCGTCCGCCAACTCGGGCAGCTCCTCCGGCTGCCGCAGAAGCCTGCGTGGGCTGCCCTCCCCGCGCTCCTGCACCCCGGCACGGGCCTCGCCGCGCTCCTGCACTGCGGGGCCGCCTCCCCCCTTCTCCTGCTGCTGCCTGCGGGGCCCCAGGCCCTCCTCCTGCGCCACCGGCCCGCCGGCCGAGCCCGTCCAGCGCGCCGGGCGCCTCCAGTCCGCGGCGTCGGGCAGCCCCCACACCACCCCCAAGCTGGGCTCGTGGCCGCGGCCGCCCCGCTCCTGCACCCCCAGCCCCACGCCGCCCTCCTCCTGCACGGCCGGACCCACCCCGCCCTGCTCCTCCACGCCGAGCTTCAGCCCGCGAAGAAGCTGCGGGCCCCAGCTGAGCCGCCCGACGCGCGCCGGCTGCTGCTCCGGCAGCGCGGGGCTCAGTCCGCCGCGCTCCTCCTGCGCCCCCCGCCGGCGACCCCCAGCGCCCGCCGCGCCGCGCACACGCCTGCCCCCCAGAGGCCGCGCGCTCCCGCCCCTCCAGATGGTGCTGCCCTGCGCGCCCCCGCCCCGCGGCTTCCGCCCCGGCCCCGAGCGGGCCCGGCGTCCCGCCCTCGCCTCCCACAGCCGACCTGGGCCACCCCGGCGCCGCGCCGCAGGTGCTGCGGCCCCGCGAGCCCGCGGCCCTCCAGCCGGGTTCTCAGAGCCCGCGCGCGCCTGCGCCGCCCCAGGGGGTGGGGCCCACCGGGGTCGCTCCGCCCTCTTAAAGGGCCCTAGCCCTCTTTTTGATCCCTCTCTCTCTCTCTCTCTCTCTCTCTCCTCTCTCTCTCTCCTCTCTCTCTCTCCTCTCTCTCTCTCCTCTCTCTCTCCTCTCTCTCTCTCCTCTCTCTCTCTCTCTCTCTCTCTCTCTCTCTCTCTCTCTCTCTCTCTCTCTCTCTCTCTCTCTCACACACACTTACTCACTCACTCACAAAAAAGTGAAGTTCAATTAGGAGGTTTCCTCGATTAATAAATTCAAGTGAGAAGAAGTCCTGGAATAAGACTCTGAATTTAAGGGGAGGAATGGCAGTGGAGAGGGGGATAAGGGGCAGTGTAACATAGTGATACAGGGAGGGTCTCACTAGCAGCCCAAGCCAGCTTCGAACTTGTGACATTCCTTGCTGCTGTCTCCTGAATGTTCAAAGCGGCATTTCAGCTGCGGGGGGGGGGGGGGGGGTTTACCCTGTGAGAGTGAAAATTCACTTCTACCTGTTTTCTACTGCTTCTGCTTCAATTTAGCCACCAGGCAGAAGAAACTGGACCTGTATTCTTCCCCTGGGACCAACTGAGGCTCTTCCAAAACGGGGGTGGGGGTGGGGGATTGTCTCCAGCCAGTTCTCTTCTGATGGGAGCTTTAGTTAGAAACTGCCCCCCAGCAGTGCCAGCATTCTCCCGCCCTGCTCCTCCCTCTTGGGTCCTCTCTTTCCTTGCACCCAGGTAGGCTTCCTCTCCCCCAAGGAAGAAAAAAGAAGTGTGGGCTCTCCAAGGTCAATGCAACGTGACCCTAGCCCAAATGGAAGCAGGCTTAGACAGCAAGACCTAGAAGTCACAGGAGAGACCCACGACCGCCTCCACTTCATCTATAAAGTGGACATAATAAAATAAGGATGAGGGATCAGCCATCAGGGTATGAGTAAGTGGCTGTCTCTTTGTGTGTGGGTTGACCTTGGACTTGCCATACTTAATTCTTGCCATTCTAAATTCTTGAGAAAAGCTGACCCTAAGTAACTAAGATGTTGACAGATAAGCATACTTTAGGTTTTCAAACTCCACATTTGGTAACCCTCAGATAACGTCAGAATGTGTAAGGCCACTCCTTATTCTAGTCCTGTGTTTCACCTAACCCAAAAAAAAAAAAAAAAAGGCAAAAACGCTGTGAGTTTTAATTTGCAGAAAAGTAGTATGTGTGTCTAAAGAGTTACAGGAACTCACCCCAAGCAGTCAAGGTCAAACATAGCTTAGCTAGAGAAAGAAGGGGGGGAAGTAGGGAGGGGGGGAAGGATACTGACCCTGAATGCTCACTGAATGCTCATTAGCATTAGACTTCTTTCTGCTCATTACCAGACCAAGTCTGCCCCTTTTTTCTTCACTTATAAAAGCTCCTTTTTGTCAGGTGGAGGTGCACATCTTTAATTCCAGCACTCAGGAGGCAGAAGCAGGCTGATCTCTGAGTTCGAGGCCAGCCTGGTCTATAGAGTGAGTTCCAGGACAGACAGGACTACACAGAGAAATCCTGTCTCTAATTAATTAATTAATTAAGAGTGCCTTAGGGCTGGTGAGATGGCTCAGCGGGTAAGAGCACTGACTGCTCTTCCAAAGGTCCTGAGTTCAGATCCCAGCAACCACATGGTGGCTGACAGCCACTCGTAATAAGATCTGACGACCTCTTCTGGTGCATCTGAAGACAGCTACAGTGTATTACGCTGGAGGGAGCGGGCAGGAGCGAGAGGGGCTGTTCTGAGTTCAATTCCCAGCAGCCACATGATGGCTCACAGCCATCTGTACAGCTACAATGTACTCATACACATAAAATAAATAAAAAATAAAAATCTTAAAAAAAAAAAAAGAGTGCCTTTGTATTTTGTGCACTTAATCATCTTGGGGGAATGGTAACTCCTCCACTCATCTTCTGGGGTAAACATTTTAATAAGCTTGATTTTCCTCCCCTTCAACCCTTGACTTCTGAGTGTTGTTGGGCTTTTAAGGAGTGGGCCAGTGGTCTCGGGTCTGCTCTGTACTTATTTGTCCAGTATTGGGATCAAAGGCTGTGGCCCAGGGGGTGAGCAGATAGAACAGCCACATGAGCCACACAGAGCCTAATCTGGGCGGATTTGGGTCACTGTGACTTGCTCTGTGAGGTGAACTAGAAACCTGCTGAATCACTTCATACAGCCCATTCTCTTGCCTGAGAGCCAAGGAGTGAATTTTCTGTATCTTAGCTCAGGTCCTGCCCCTTGTGTGTGTTGGGGGGGAGGGGGGACAGGGGAAAAAAGGGGGCTCAATGTACCAACCTCCCTTCCACTGTTTGCCTCCATGACAACAGTGGCTAAGATTTACAGAGGCCTGAGCGTAGCCTTACACTCTCCTTATCCTCCTGCCACCCGCAGCAATGGATGCATATTAACGGTCTCAATGTACAGCGGTAGGACTGAAGCCTTGTGAGACTAAATAGTTTTTTTCCAAATCTTGGAGTTGACCATCACAGAGTCAGAAATCACATCCAAGTGTCTGACTGTATAATCTGTTCTCCGAACCACTCAAGCAATAAAGCAATGTCAATGCAGGAGCTGGAAACATCAGGACTAACAAGATTTTAGTGGTTAATAGATGCAAACAACGGATTTGGCCAAAAGCCCCTACCAGTAAATCAAACTCCAAATCAAACAGAACAAGGGGGTCAAAAGCAAGTTCATTCTGAAGGTCTTGATAGGTAATTCTCTTAAGCAAGCTTTTTCTCTCCTCCTCCCGTCTCTCGTCCAATTGCCCTCAAGAGTAAGATCCATGGCCCTAACCCATTCCTAGTGCATGGCTATCTGGAGCTTCAGATCGGAGGGAGTCTGAAGTCTGCTTTCCGTCCTGCCCTGCTCTCTCTCCACCAGGGCATTTAGTGCTGAACTGTACTCAAAGATTTCTCTGAGGCCGTCTCTGTTTTCCATATCATCCTAGGATAGCAGTTAAAGTACCTAGAGACTGGCTCTGCCACCCAGGAGCTGATGGCACATGGAGGAAAAGGACCTTCAGATTAGAAGCGGAAGGCTCAAGGATTCACAAGGTGCCTTAGCCAGACTCTTTCGAGACCTGGAACTCTAAGAAGAGAGCTGCCTGCATCAGAGTGATTCTGCGGGGAGAAGGGCCTGTCAGGTCTCGTTGGAAACAGAGTGTGCCAACCTGCTCCAGGGTGGTGTTGGTGGCTCCCTGAAGAATCTCCACTGTGAGACAGTTGCCCTGCGGGGTGAGCAAGAAGCCGAAGCAGGGGTGTCGGGCACCCTGCCTCACACCTGCAGACACATAGTCAGCCAAGACTCAGAGGATGCTATGGCAGCATTGCAACGGTGTTTGAGTGTTTTGTCCCTAGCCAACCCCACCCCAACCACCTACACCACCCTTGCCGCCACCCCCAGTGTCCATCCCCACCCCCCCAACCCCCGTTTGCTTTTTTGACTAGAGCAAAGTTCTACAACAACTATTGCAGCCTACCACCTAGAGATTAATTAAGTCCAGTGTATATTAGTTAGGCTTTAAAAAAAAAATCAAAGGACAATTAAAATACCAAAACAGAACTTGTTTGTATTTTTTATTTAAAATATAAATGTGCGGTGGTGGCACATGTTTTTAATCCCAGCACTCCAAAAGCAGAGGCAGGCAGATCTCTGAGTTTGAGGCCAGAATGAGCTCCAGGACAGCCAAGGCTACACAGAGAGATCCTGTCTTGAAAAACCAAAATAACAACAATAAAAAATAATCATAAATATAAATAATTCAAAATGTACAAAAATGGATCCAGAGACATTAAAAAACATGCATTTTTCTAAAGGATATTCACATCCGAGTCCTGGAACGTATCCAGCTCCCAAGACGCCTTCCTCAAGATGTTATTGACTAAAGGGGAATTTACTAACCATCCAGCATGCCTTTCACATTCATGGCTTATTTTTGACTTCCTGGCGCTTTCCTTTCCCCACCCCAGGAGACAATAAATTCCACCACAACAGGAATTTTTGTGCTATGCACACACAGTTGGAATAATGCCTAACACAACTCAGATGCTAAGAATGTCCGTGGAATGGATGAGTGTGTCAGAGGTAGTGAGCATATTGTTTTTATGACATTTTTGATTCATTGTGTGTGTGTGTGTGTGTGTTGTGCATCTTGGTGTAAGATATGTTTCTTTCTGTAGGCCACAATGAAAAACCTCAGACAGCCACTGCCATGGCATGAATAATCCCACAGCTAAGAGCAAAGGAAATGTGTATATACTAGGCCAGTAATTCTCAATCACATGGACGTCTTGTAGAGAGGTTTGAAAGGGAATATGAGGCCTGACATTTTCACCAGACTTTCAGGTACTGGTCCATGGAAAAAATGCACTTTTTTATGTTTAATTATTTTAGATTTATTTATTTTATGTGCATGAGAGTTTTGCCTCTGTGTATGTGTCTGCACCATATTTGTGCCCGATGTCAGAGGAGGTCAAAAGAGGGTGTTGGAACTTTTAAACTGAATTTATGGTCTCAAAAAACAAAAAAATAAAAAAGCAAAAAACAAAGAAAACTGATTTTATGGATGGTTGTGGACTGTCATGTTGGTGCTGGGAACTGAACCTGAGTCCTCTATAAGAGCAGCAAATACTCTCACTTGCTGAGCCATTTCTCCAGCCCATATCATGGGGAAAAAACCCATGATTTTACTGATACACAGACCCACACTAGCATTATTAAATTGGTGTGTCTGAGATAGAACTCAACGTCTCTGGCTTCTTCCCCTACCTACCCCCCGACCCCAGACAGGGTTTCTCTGTGTAGCCCTGGCTGTCCTGGAACTCACTCTGTAGACCAGGCTGGCCTCAAACCCAGTAATCTGCCTGCTTCTGCCTCCCAAGTGCTGGGATTAAAGGTGAGTGCAACCACTGCCCGGCCGTCTATGGCTTCTTAGTGTGTGTGTGTGTGTGTGTGTGTGTGTGTGTGTGTGTGTGTGTGTGTGTATACAATTTTACATACATGGAGGTCAAAGGACAACATGTGGACTTGATTCTCTCACTTGATCATGTAAATTCATAGAGTTGTGAGTTCCCCAAGCTTTGCCTCTGGGATCCCAGAGCTGTCTTGCTGTCCTTTTCTACAGCTTTTAAAAGCTCCTCAGGTGATTCCAGCATTTTGCTAGAAATGGACGGTGCTTGGTGAACCTGGGTAGGGAGGTAGACGATATTTACGTCTTTATACCTGGGCCTGGAACAAGGATTAACTGAGGTCACTAGGAACTGGGAGGCTGGTAGCAGAGAGAAAGCAAAGGACGTGGAGTCAGGGAGGGGATTGGAAAGTGAAGGGAGGAATTCTGAAGGTCATGGACACGTCATGTCCTCCCAGAACGGAGAACAGCCTGCGTCTTCAGCTATCCCTAGATCAGGGCTCCTGAAAAGTTGCTCAGCAGGCCCTGTTCACACGCCCCCAGGCAATCCAGTTTTCAAAACCTTACTAGGGCATAGGGAGGATCGGTTTGCTGCCAGCGTCTCCCACATGCCTGCCTCCTCTGCCCAGTTGGAGTAAGAGCCAGAAAAGCCCAAAGCTTTCCAATCTTGAAGTCGACAGGGCCTATACTCTAAAGAAGTACCATGGAGTCCTGAGTTCTGGCGCCCCCTGGTGGACTTCTAAAATAAGGATCGTGTTCTTCTCTCTGTCCAGCAGTTATCAGCCATTATCGTGATCAGGAGGCCGGGATGTAGTTTAGCCTAACACAGAATCTCCAGCACTGAGAAAACGGGGCGTGATGAGCCCTGCCTGTAATCCCAACACTTAGGAGGTAGAGGAAGGTAAATGTAAGGTCATCGTCTGCTACACAGGGAGTTTGAGGTTAGCAAGATTACAAGAGATAATTGTTTCAATAAAAACCACATCATCAGAAACAAAACAAACTTCTGGAAATTCAAGACTAATTACTCGTGTCAAGAGCTGTCCTTAGAAGCGAGCGAGCTAGAGGCTGTTGGTCGGCTGGAGCGGAGCAATGCCTAAATCAAAGGAACTTGTTTC
>NW_022196894.1:30240483-30248814 GCF_008632895.1 Mastomys coucha | reverse complement strand
AAAAAAAAAAAAAAAGAAAAGAGCTGTCCTTAGAGCTTTATCTACTCTCAAGCCCTTGGAACCCCGCTTCCTGCAGCGCCCCCTCAGTGGCGGTCAGCACTTACCTAGTAAGGAGGTTTTAGGTTTGTGGTTGTTTTTGTTTTGTTTTGTTTTTCTCACCTGTGTGCCTGCAGCTCCTCTCTTTGCTCAACTTCCTTCAATTTTTAAAAAAGATTTATTTAGCCAGGCGGTGGTGGCTCACACCTTTAATCCCAGCACTTGGGAGGCAGAGGCAGGCAGATTTCTGAGTTCGAGGCCAGCCTGGTCTATAGAGTGAGTTCCAGAACAGACAGGGCTACACAGAGAAACCCTGTCTTGAAAAAAAAAAAAGATTTACTTATTACATATAAGTACACTGTAGCTGTCTTCAGATACACCAGAAGAGGACATCAGATCCCATTTCAGATGGTTGTGAGCCACCATGTGGTTGCTGGGATTTGAACTCAGGACCTCTGGAAGAGCAGTCAGTGCTTGTAACCACTGAGCCATCTCTCCAGTCTAACTTTCCTCAATTATAATGAAGACACTACCCAACCCTTTGCTGTGTTTCTCCTTGCCACAATGATGCTCATCCCAGGCCGCCCATTCTTGCAGCCTCTTTTGGCTCCTCTGGATAGTTTAGTAAGCCCTACTCTGACACCTTACTACATCTGAGCTACTTAGGCACACACACGGCACACACACTTTACTCTCCCTGCACCCCTGGATACCCTCCTGGTACCAACATTCAGCTGACTGTCAGGCATTTCCATTTGGTCACATGGACCCGAACAACATCCCAAATGGAAATCCAGCATCTCACCCCACCCCTGACTCTCTCACTGAATCAGAAACCAGACCCTGGTTCTTATTTGTTTTGTGTTTGAGACAGGGTCTCACTATGTAGTTCTGGCTGGCCTGGAACTCAATTTGGAGACCAGGCTGGCCTGGAACTCACAGAGATCCTCCAGCCTGAGTGCTGGAGTGCATCCTGAGTGCTGGGATTAAAGGCACATGCCACCACTCTGGTTCTCGGCAGCTTCTTTTACCCATTTCTCCTTTCCCCACAGCAGTGCCTCCGTTCCCCAGGGCTCCAACCACTAACTTCACTTCATTGGCTTCAGTAAACCTAGAGAGAACCCGTGTTCCTCTTCAGCAGTTTTCATTCAAATGGTAACCACACACCTTTGAAATGGCAGGTATGACTGGATAAGAGGCTTCACCAGCCCAGCCAGCCTGTTCCTTAAGATCCTCTCAGAGCGATGTAAGGATTATGAGGGATAACACTGCCTTAGCGACACCCCTGGATGATGTCATTAAGGTGAGTGTTCTTTAGATGACCCTGCTGACTCTGGGCCTCCCTGTTAATTGCTGTTAATCTCCCTAAATCCCAATTTCATCACATTCCTCTCTTACTTCTTATAACTACTCCCTGGTAATCCCCAGGTGTTTGGGAAATCACAGCAGGGATCACAGTTTGGGATCATGGGATTGGCTCATCACAGTAACAGAGTGGGAAACCAGGTACCCAGGGGTCAACAGTGTGAAAGACAGGCCTGTGAGTTAACCTCTAGGAAATACCACAGCAATTAGCGTGTCAGAAACCAGGGAGGTGAACCCAAGAGTGCTGACCTATATATCACTTCTGTGAGAACAAACATGTCCCTAATAAGTCAGCAAATTCGGGGAATGTTACGTTACCCATCTGTTGTGGGGGGGATATCGGCCCCAAGGGTTCCCGCAGGGAATGGCATTATTAGGAGGCGTGCCCTTGTTGGAGTAGGTGTGGCCTTGCTGGAAGGGAGTGTGTCACTAGGGATGGGCTTTGAGGTTTCAGGTGCTCAAGACAGGCCTTAGTGGCTCACTCTCTCTTCCTGCTGCCTGCCAATCCAGATGTAGAACTTTCCACTCCTTCTCCAGCATGATGTTAGCCTGCATGCTGCCATACTTCCCTCCAGGATGATAATGGTCCTCTGCAACTGTAAGCCAGCCCCAATTAAGTGCTTTCCTCTCTAAGAGTCGCCTTGGTCGCGGTGTCTCTTCACAGCAATAACTAAGACACCATCCAAGACACCCTAGTAGCAGTGGCTTCAAGTGGTCAGATGGTGAGACCGAGAGGCACACCAGCTAGGGCAATCAGGACATGCACTCAGGTCTGGAAGGCTGTCTACAGGGTAAACTGAGACAGGTCACCTGCAGCACCTCTGATGAAAGGAGTACAAAGGTGTCCTGTGTTTTGTCTGCTTATTGGCTGGTTACTAATTGTTTGTTGAAAGCAGGGGAGGAGTCCATGATGCCAAGAAAACCAGTTCTGAGGTCCCACCAATAAAGGTTACAGCACCAACTTCTCTGGTGCTTTTCATATAAAAAAAAGAAAAAGTAAGCCGGGCAGTGGCGGTGCACACCTTTGGTCCTAGCACTGGCAGAGGCAGAGGCAGAGGCAGAGGCAGAGGCAGAGGCAGAGGCAGGCAGATTTCTGAGTTCAAGGTCAGCCTGGTCTACAGAGTGAGTTCCAAGACAGCCAGGGCTATGCAGAGAAACCCTGTCTTGAAAAACAAAAACAAACAAACAAACAAAAAACAAAACAAAAAGAGAGAGAGAAGAAAAAAGAAAAAATAGAGATCATCGTAATCGTAGGCTGGGAAATTGGACTCTTTCAGGCTGAGGGAAGAAGCTACATCCGAAGTAGAGATAGCATACTCAAGAGATGTGGTCCAGAGTAGACAAACACTCCCAGTTTGCACAGATTCTTGCTGGCGAGACCCAGGCCTATTGGCAGCATTCCCAAGTGGGTCCAAGAGCAAGCTTGGAATTTGGGCCACTGCTCAACCACTTGTCAATCAAAAACATGGTTGGGCCCTGCCCCTACCCCACTGCTCCCAGAGGTCCCCAGCTCACTGGTAAGTGGCGTGTGAACATGAATACAACAAGCTCGATGCTGTGGAATACAGGTGACCCAGGCATAGGCAAGTCATGAGGACTCTGCTGTGGCCACACTGTGGATGGTGGTTTCCAGGAGGAAATAACCAAATCTATGGACTAGCTTCCAGCTACATGGCAGGCAAAGCCTATATTGAGCACAGTCGCCCTTCTGTGTGTTCAGTTTTCTTGTCTAGCATTGCTTTATTTATGTTTGCTTGCTTGATTATTTGTTTATGTATTTTTTTGTTTTGTTTTTTGTTTTTTTCGAGACAGGGTTTCTCTGTGTAGCCTTGGCTCTCCTGGAACTCACTCTGTAGACCAGGCTAGCCTCAAACTCAGGAATCTGCCTGCCTCTGCCTCCCAAGTGCTGGGACTAAAGGCGTGCGCCACCACCGCCGGCTTGTTTATGCATTTATTTACTTGACATAATAGCATCTCTTGCTAATCCTGGCCCTCCTGAACTCAGAGACTCTGTTGCCTCTGCCCCACCCCCAAGTGCTGGAATTAAAGCTATGTTCAACCATACCCATCATTTTAGCATTGTTTTACATTACAAATCTATTTTCATTGTGTGTGTCCCTACAGACTTCAGAAATGGGCAATGCATCCCCTGGAGTTGGAGTTAACAGGTGTTTGTGAGCCGTGTCACCTGGCTGCTGGGAGCCAAACTCTGGTCCTCCGCAAGAACAATAAACATTCTTGACCACTGAGCCATCTCTCTAGACTCTGATTGTCTTGCATTTTTTATTTTAATTTTTTAAATGAACTGAGTTTGGGTTCAAAAAACAACCAGCATAGGCTGGTGTGATGGCTCAGCAGGTAAGAGCACCAACTGTTCTTCCGAAGATCCTGAGTTCAAATCCCAGCAACCACATAGTGGCTCACCACCATCTGTAATGAGATCTGATGCCCTCTTCTGGTGCATCTGAAGACAGCTACAGTGTACTTATTTATAATAATACATAAATCTAATAAATAAATCTTTGGACCAGAGCGAGCAGAGGTCCTAAAAGTCAATTCCCAACATCCAGATGAAGGCTCACAACCATCTGTACAGCTATAGTGTGTACTCATATACATAAAATAAATAAATCTTTGTTTGTTTGTTTGTTTGTTTTCGTTTTTCGAGATGGGGTTTCTCTGTGTAGTCCTGGCTGTCCTCAAACTCACTCTGTAGACCAGGCTGGCCTTGAATTCAGAAATCTGCCTGCCTCTGCCTCCCAAGTGCTGGGATTAAAGGTGTGTGCCACCAATGCCCGGCCTTTTTTTTTTTTTAAAGATTTATTTATTATTATAAATAAGGACACTGTAGCTGTCTTCAGACACACCAGAAGAGGGTGTCAGATCTCATTACGGATGGTTATGAGCCACCATGTGGTTCCTGGAATTTGAACTCAGGACCTTCGAAAGAGTAGTCAGTGTTCTTACCCGCTGAGCCATCTCACCAGCCCAAAATAAATAAATCTTAAGATGCTTAGACGCCAACATCCCTTCTTGGCACCAATAGTGAGGTGGTTCTCTTTTTTACAATAATAAAAAAAAAGTTAAGTAGGCCAGGCGGTGGTGGTGCACGCCTTTAATCCCAGCACTTGGGAGGCAGAGGCAGGAGGATTTCTGAGTTTGAGGCCAGCCTGGTCTACAGAGTAAGTACCAGGACAGCCAGGGCTACTAAGAGAAACCTTGCCTCGAAAAACCAAAAACAACAACAACAAAAAAAGTTAAGTAATATCTCATACGAGTGCCAGAGAGGAGTACCTAAGGGACCACTGAGTCACATTTGCTTTGTGAAAGGGACACAGAAGACACACAGGAGGAAATGAGAGGAAGGGAAAGCTCTGTCTCCTGAGCTGATTGAACAACTAGTCTAGTCCTCCATAAAGCCCCTCCCTGTGGGTGGCACAAGTAGCTTGAAATGTACCTTGTGGTGTAGTGTGCAGCCCCAGCTTGTCTATGATCTCAGCTCTATTCTCAAGTATTAAGTCCAGCTTGTTGGCAAACACCAGAGCAATAGCATCTCAGATGGCCAGGATTCTCAGGAGCTCTTCCTGGGCCTTGTTCACATGCTCTCTGCCGTTGCTGTCAATAGCCAAGGTCAAAGCTTGAGTGTTCTGGAACTGGACCTTATCCAGAGGTCACCCGAATGAATTCCACACAGTGAAGATGATGTTCCTGAACTCAGTAGCCTCCATGTGGAACCCAATGACAGGAATGGTGGTCACTATTTCAACCAGCTTCCATTTGTACAGAACTGTCATATTTACTGCAATATCCAAGCCTACCACAAGAAGGCACATTTTGTTTTGCCAAAATGGCCCATGAAGAAGTTTGCAAAGATATTCCCTATGCTCGTGGGTAAATGGAAGCGGCACTAAGAGAGACCTCAGAGGCTGAGCAGAACTTTCATTCTAGATTATCTTTTTTAAAAAAATTTATTTTTTTAAAGATTTATTTTGTGTATGACTACACTGTAGTTGTACAGATGGCCATGAGCCATCATGTGTGTGGCTGCTCTCCGGCCCACTCGCTCCAGCCCTGCTCGCTTGGGCATAATTCACTGTAGTTATCTTCAGACACACCAGAAGAGGGCATCAGATCTCATTACAGATGGTCGTGAGCCACCATGTGGTTGCTGGGATTTAAACTCAGGACCTCCGGAAGAGCAGTCAGTGCTCTTACCCACTGAGCCATCTCACCAGCCCAAAAAATTTATTTAACTTTATTTTATGTACATTTTTGTTTTGCCTGCATGTATATCCCATGTGAGAGTGTCTGATCTTGGAATTACAGACATTTGTGAGCTGCCATCTGGGTGCTGGGATTTGAACCCAGGTCCTCTGAAGAGCAGTCAGTACCCTTAACTGCTGAGCCATTTCTCTAGCCCCCAGGTTGTCTTTTTTTTTTCTCGAGACAGGGTTTCTCTGTGTAGCCCTGGCTGTCCTGGAACTCATTCTGTAGACCAGACTGGCCTGGAACTCAGAAATCCACCTGCCTCCCAAGTGCTGGGCTTGAAGGCGCGCGCCACCAACACCCAGCTCAGGTTGTCCTTTTGAGGCTGACTAAACTCTACGTCACTGAGGATGATGCTCTGAACACAGTTGGCTACTGCATGAGACTTTAGTCTGCTTCATTTTTAGGTCTAGCTCTCCTAGGTTCATGTGGAGCAAGTGCACTGTGCCACCACCATACAGAAGACTGAGCAAGCCCAAACCCCAGGAATTTCAGAATTGAGAATGGCAGGCGTGGGGCTAGCTTTCTGCCTAACTACCTGATATGGAACAGGTAATCATGACACGTCACTGAGGGGACAATGACAACTGGTCATGTAGCATAAAACGTGGAATTCTCCATGTTACTTAAGTATCTAAACAGGCCCCAAGTGTCTAGAAAAAAAAGGAAGTGTCCCTTCCTGCAAAAGGTATTTGATCCCCGGTTCACCCTAAGTAAGGTGTATGCATTCACATCCACCTTTAAGAGTTTGGACAAGTGGCTCAGGGGTTAAGAGCACTGACTGCTCTTCCAGAGGTCCTGATTTCAATTCCCAGCAATCACATGGTGGCTCACAACCATCTGTAATGGGATCCGATGCCCTTTTCTGGTCTGTCTGAAGACAGCTACAGTGTACTCATATAAATAAAAATAAATAAATAAATAAAAAACAAATAAGAGTTTGGACAAGCCTTTATTGTAAAGATTCTGTAAACCGGATTCTGCCCAACTCCCTCCACCCCCCCACCCCAGGACTTTGCCTTTCCCTTCCTGCCTGGTTAGTAAATGCCTTGAGAAGTACAGACCTTCCACCCCTCGACATCCCCCCAACCCGCCCCCCACCCCAATTCCCAGTGGTGTCTGGAAACACAGTATGTATGGACTGTGTTCTCCCTCCCCTGAGCTGCTTGCCAGCTACACTTCAGCGGCCCAGTGGAGGGAGCCCAAAGGGTTCATGTTGCCAACTAGAGCAGTAAACAGTCTGTGCACCATATGTGTGTGCATGTGCATTGCCTAGGGAGGTCAGAAGAGGTCACTGGATCCCCTGGAATTGACATTATGGATAGTTGTGAGACACCTCTTAGGTTCTAGGAATCAAGCCCAGGTCTTTAACAAGGTCATTTAACCACTGAGCCATTTTTCTACTCTCAAAACATATTTTTTTATTGATTCTTCGGGAGTTTCATATCATGTATCCCAACCCCACTCATTTCCCAGATTTTCCATGTCTACCCCCACCCTTGTAAGCCCCCTCCTCAAAGAAAATTAAAATTGACAACAACAAAACTCTCTGTGATCCTTCAGGGTAACAACCTGCTCACCTCTCTCTCACCAAAGGTTTCTCTCACAGCTGTCACAGCTGCCGCATCTCCTCCATCTCTCCGTGACATCCTTGTTAGTCATAGTGGCACTGGGAAATGCAGTGTGTCATGCAGCATACTTTTTTGCCCAACTTTACTTGTGAATGTTCATTGCAGTGACTCAGAGGTGGTCTGGTTCAATGTGGGGCCAAAATGGTGTCCTGTGTCCAGCCCAGCGGGAGTTTGACTGCACACCCCCACAGTACCTCCGGCAGAGGTTGTGCCATTGGGCTGTGAGAAGCCCTTAACCATTGATCATCTCTCAAGCCCTGGATTTTTGTTTTAATTCAGCCCATCTTACTGAGCTCTTGTGGCTGCTGGAGAGGAGATTCTCCTCCAGGGCACACTTAGAAAGCTTTAGATTGTGTATGTGTATCTGGAGTGGGTCAAGCTTACAGAGTTTATTGTTGTCCTGAGATGCAGGAAGCACTCAGCCAGCATCATTTTCCCACTAACTGTCAAAAGTGACTCAATTCCTTGCTTCTTGCTATAGATGACTCAGGACAGTCAAATGCATTTGTTTTGAAGATTATTCTAAATGCTTCTAGGACAGGCTTCAGTAACTATAGCCTCCTGGAAGCTTACCAGGAAGCTCATGTGGAGTACCAGAATGGCAGAAACAAAGACCCTGCCTCAACAAGGTAGGAGAGAACTCCCAAAAGCTGTCCCCTGACCTCCACATGAACATCTCCACCACTAATAGAAGCAGAGGTAGCAAAGTAACTGAAGAGGAATGGCTCAACTCTGTCTCCTTGACAGGATCTGGAATGACACAGAAGACACCCATCCTACATGTTATCCATGAAGCAATTTCTTGAGGTTATCTGGGGAAAGACCCATCATGAATGTAGGTAGCATTATCTATCCTATGGACATTGTCCAAAACTGATTTATAAAAAGGATAAAGCCAACTGTTGCTAAAATTCCTTCCATGGATTGGGCAGTGGTGGTGCACCCCTTTAATCCCAGCATTAGGGAGGCAGATTTCTGAGTCTGAGGCCAGCCTGGTCTACAGAGTGAGTTCCAGGACAGCCAGGGCTATACA
>NW_022196894.1:30226907-30240472 GCF_008632895.1 Mastomys coucha | reverse complement strand
AAAAAAAAAAAAAAAAAAAAAAAATCCTTCCTTGGTAGAGATGTAAGCACATCTATCCCTCCCAAAGTCCCAAGCACAAACTGGTGCAATTTTACCAGTTCACTCTGTGGAACCAATGAATTTATTTGGTTTAGTGACACAGCATATGTGAGTTTACTGGACTGTAGATGTTCCTCACTCCCAAAATGCCACACCACGAATCTTTTTTTTAAAGATTTATTTATTACTATATATAAGTACACTGTAGATGTCTTCAGACACACTAGAAGAAAGCGTCAGATCTCACTACAGATGGTTGTGAGCTACCATGTGGTTGCCAGGATTTGAACTCAGGACCTTCGGAAGAGCAGTCAGTGCTCTTAACCACTGAGCCATCCCATCAGCCCCGCACCATGAATCTTTACCCAGCAAAAAGATGATTTTCCTGTAGCTCCATAGGTAGAAGCCCAACTTCCCTAACTGTATACTCTACCGTGTCTCCAAAGCCCCCTGTAGCTCAGGCAGTTCATATAAAAGTGGAAGGAAACTGCTGAATACTTTAGTGACTCTCCCCACCCTTCTCCAAGAGGGTGCACAGCTGTGCAAGGGAGCACAGCTTAATGTTACTTTAGTCCTGTATTGCCACCAGCTAAGCACTAGCATTCACCTCTGCTTTCTTGTGTGGGGGAAATGATAGGTCACCTCACACTCCTACCATGCCTCCTTCTCTGTCATGATGGATTGCTACAATGACATGAAAAGAAAGACATGAGAGTAAGAAAGACATGAAAGAAAAAAACACTTTGGGACTGAGACTCAATGGAATGGGCATTTTTTTGCCTGCTGTATGCACCTCATGTATTTAGTACTCGTGGATCCCAGAAGAGGGAAACAGATCCTGTAGCTGGAATTACAAGGACTTGCAAAACAAATAGGTGATGGGGAGAGAAGCTGGGCCCTCTGCAAAAGCAGTTAACACCATCTTTCCAGGCACAATTTTTAGAACCTGTAAGACCAATTTTTGTTGCTATAGAATCTACCTAAATACACTAAGGAGAAGGAGCTAAAGCAGAATGTCTATCAAGAGATCAATGTATCTGTGTAACTACTATAGTGGGGGAGGATATGGCAGAGTTGCAAGTCCCTAAGAACTCTGTGCTATGAAATGAGTCTGACAAGTCAGTACATTGAAGTATTTTATTAAGTCAGGTAAGGAATCTTCACATTGTTACATACCGGCTGTATACATTTATAAGGGCATGTCAGCAAAGACAGTGAGTGTAGGTTGGCAAGTCCAAACCAAAAGCTAACACAGTAAAGGTCATGCAAAGTCTAGCAGTGAATCATGACAACAGCCGCTCTATCCTTATCTTCAAAATCTACATTTTACCCAAGAATAACCTGGTAAGTAACAGAGGCTATTTACTTAGATGCACATTTCACCTAGACTAAACCTCACCAACTTACTGCTTTGATTGGAAACAACCCTTATAGCAAAGGTTATTTTATAGAGACATCTATGCAAAATGCATGCCCTCTATTCAAGACTTGAAATTCCATTGCACATGGTGATACTCTAACAATAACAGTACAAGAGAAACACTGTGAAGACCGAAGGGACTGAGTAGTAAAACAATTCAGTGAGGCTGAAGATAATCTGGTGAATATAACATGGGGAGTGTGCCAAGAACCCCGAGAGCCTAGTGACATTCTCAGGTGGCAGCTCTGAACTGCCCCCATGGCAAAAGTGATTAGATGCGTAACGATGGCTAATGAGTCTTTGTTAATGTGATCTTGCACATTACCTACATAGTTCATAGCCACCACAGTGATGGTTGGGCAGGTACATAAAGATCCTTTTGCAAGCTTTGTTTTCCCAACACCAGTTATTTTCTACTCTCTACCCTCCCAAAAACCAAAAATGAATTCAAACTTCTAAGAACTACATTTAGGAAATAACATGCAAAGAAAAGGAGATAGTTAAATTCCTTTGTCACCAGTGAACATTTTAAATGTGTGCTTCTATTCCATAAACCAGAGATAACAAAATACCCACATTTTAAAAAAGGATGTTGGAAGTAATGATTTTACAGCAGTTGATTTTACCCACCAAATGCTCAATGACCACAAATGTTTTTTGCAACTAAAACTAAGGAGCTACAGGAAGTTGGGAATTCATGTTAGATACTAACGATCTTCAAGCTTTGAAGATGTCATCGCATGAAGAAAATTATGGGAAACACTGTTCCCGATAATTACGTACACCCTTAGTGTAACATATGGAGATCACTGTCTCCGATATAGACACTGTGGTAGGCAAAAACTACCTTGTTCTTTATACATTATGGAAGACACTGCTCCCGATAATGTGAGTTAAGTTTGTGACAAAGGTACTGGAAATTTTGCAAAATTGAATTTGAGTTACATCTTGAATAAATTGAGCTGTAAAATTTTGTAGATGTACTACCATAGCCTTTAAATGACATTTAACTTGGCCACAACTCACTGCACTTAGAAGAACTATCATTTTTTTTCTCCAACTCAATTAGGAATCTCTTACTTAAACCCAATCCTCTTCTAGCTCATCTTACATTGTTTGGCTTGTGGCTTTTCTCCTTCCTAAAGTCCGCAAGTGCTGACCGTAAGTGCAAAACTTCCAGTATCTGTGGGTCTCATTAGCAGATGCTGCTTTATTAAAAGAAAACGACAGTATAACTGTCATAATTATGGAAGGCACTGCTTCCGATAATTATCTTCTATAAAAAAAAATACTATTTATAGTGAACTCTGTCACTGATAAATAAACAATAAATATCTCAGTGCCAAAACGATAGGAAGCTCTCCTGAAGACTAACACTTTGGCCAAAGCGTGGCCGTGTGTTCTTTTCAAGTCTGACAAACTGAGTCTAAAACTTGTTCTTTTTCAGAAAATGTTGGAAAAAGAAAAACAAAACATAAACAAAGAACTAAAGACTACAGGGCGGATGCCAGGAGAGAAAACCTGAAGTCTTTGGCTTCTGGTCTCATCAAAATAACACCAAGGTTAACCAGTAAGGCCTTATTCCTGTAAACAGACAAATAGGTTCAGCATAAGGACCTATTTTCAGCCTTGCTGGCAAGAAAAGAAGTTCCATCTCTTCTGAAAGTAACTGTCTAATTTAGGGAAATGCAAACCAGCTAAAATCCTTAAGAGCATACAGCTCAGTGGAGAATCAGATGGAGATGGGGAAATCACACCCAACTACCATTTTGACTTTCCACGTGCACCATCTTCCTTCCACCTCAAAAGACACTAGTTAATGCCCTCAGGACATATAGCAATGTTCTTACAACTGGTTCTGACATTTTTCATGACCATGAAGCAAAGATAAAGTTATTACAAAGAACTCAAAATTCTAAAGATAATCTGAGAAGATATCACAAACATGGAAAGTATTATCTACTGTACTTGAAGTGTAGGTCCAACCCTGCACTAAAAGCTGCTGCCTAAAGACATTAGAAGGATTGAGTAGAACTTTAACATTAGATTTTAGAGCTCTAATGAAAATTTAGCACAACCAGCACAAGTCTAGAAACAGACTACCCTGCTCTTATTTAATTGTGAATGTTACATTTAAAACTCATTGTCAATATTCCAAATGTCACCAGAGAGGGCATTTGCAACTCCCTGAATAGTCCAAGTAGCCAGGGCCAACTGGTTTCTGAAGAGTGTTTCATTAAAAGCAGCAATATTTTTTTGACGAAGCTTCAAGTTCTCCACTAAAGCTGAGAGAGTGTGAGAGCCAGAGCCCCAGAAGATATGTCGGAAAGGAGACTCTCTTGGAGATACATAGGGTGACAGGAAGTGATACTCCACCTATAACAAGGATGAAACAGCTTAAACAGTGCCAAGACTTGTGACCATCTGCTTTCAAATGCTAAAACCTCTCAGAATCAGACTACTGAGAACTCAGTTACATTACCATCTTCTAAAGTCTGAGGCAAAATGTTAATCCCATTGTTAAAAAAACAAATTTAGGCCAGGCAGTGGGGTCGAACTTCTTTAATCCTAGCACTTGGGAGGCAGAGGCATGTGGATTTCTGAGTTCCAGGCCAGCCTGGTCTACAGAGTGAGTTCCAAGACAGCCAGGGCTTGGCAGAGAAACCCTATCTCAACCCACCCCAGCAAAAGCAAATTTAATTAAAAACTAATTATAGCCTGTCTTTAATACCAGCACTTGGGGCACAGGCAGGCAGATCTGTGAGCTCAGTGTAATCTACAGAGCACAGCTCTCTCCATCAGTTTTCCACAGCTTTCCGGGATCTGATTTAGGCACCTGAGATTTTATAGTTACTTTACCTGCTCAGTTTTCTTTTTGTTTTGGTGTGGTTGGTTAGAGACAAAAATCTCATTTTAAAGCCCAGGCTGATCTGGAATTTGCTATGTATGCCTCCAACAAAGATCTACTCGCCTCTGCCTCCAGTGCTGGGATTAAAGGTGCACTCCACTACACTCAGCCTAATAAGTCTTAAATTTCTCCCAAACTGACTAAGATAGTTAGCAGGGCTTCATTCATGCCCAAAACTCACTAAAGATTTTTTTCTAGGGCTGGAGAAATGGCTCAGCAGTTAAGAGCACTGACTGCTCTTCCAGAGTTCAATTCCCAGCAACCACATGTAGTCACACAACCATCTGTAATAGGATCCAATGCCCTCTTCTGGTATTTCTGAAGACGGCTATAGTTTTAAATTTAAGAAAAAAAATTTCCTCTAAAAAAAATTGCTAGGGTTGGTCTGGATAGAGATTAAGAACACTTGCTGCTCTTGCAGAGGATCTGTGTTTAGATGCCAGAACCCACATGGCAGCTTAAAAATGCTTTAAATGAAGTTCCTTGGTGACCTCTTCAGGCTTTCTCCATACCAGGTACAAACAGGTACATGTAGGCAAAACATACATACACATAAGTATCTTAGGCACTCACTACTGAACACTCCATGCTATTACTAAATGGTCTTAAAAGTATAAAACAATTAACATAAAATTAATGTCTTTTCTATTTCCAGGTTAGATAGTACTCTTTGAGAGCATAATACAACCAAAATCTGTGTTCAAGTCTAAAGCAGCAAAGGATTGTAGGCACTTGGTGTTCCCCACTTTTTTTTATATATAAATAGAAGCATTGCTAACTAAAAGTTTACATACGTCAGTTCTTTCTTTCTTAAGAGCACACTTACTTTCATAATACGATCATTGATTTCCCTCATGACAAATCTGTTTGTTTTCTCAGCATTATGAAAATCAGTTGTTAGCCTAGAAGTAGCACGGAAGTAGTCTCCACGAGCAGAATACAGCCACTGTAGACTTAGACCCATATCCTGTCGAAGATGGACATTAAATTCTTCATTAGAAGTTACATTTTCTTTTAAGGTAGAGTGCAGGTATTGTCACATATTCGCTGCCCAGGGTTATTATCTGGCAGTCACTAAGGTGGCCCAGGCTGGCCAAAAAACTCAATTTGTAATCTAAAAAAGCCAGATGAGAAGAACTTACTAATGTGAACTAAAAACAAAAAACAAAAAACCACTAGACAAACGATAGACAGTAGGTAGCACAGTAGCTAGGCAAATGAAACTGCTCATTAGGTAAATTTGTTTGCCCACTACACCTGAAGAATGCATTACAATCACCAGAATCAGACAACTCCTTCAAGCTGTCCTGACCCTCACATTTGCCACAGGATACCCACCCCTAATAAAAATGTAACAGTGGGACAGTGGTGGAGCACGCCTTTAATCCCAGCGCTTGGGAGGCAGCCTGGTCTACAGACAGAGTGAGTTCCAGGACAGCCAGGGCTACACAGAGAAACCCTGTCTCAAAAAACAAACAAACAAACAAAACAAAACAAAAAACCCATAAAACCCAGTAGTTACCAGCTGTGCTTGTTCTTTCTATCCAAGCCAGGTCCAACCTACTCATGGACTACTTGGATTACAAAAGACAGAAGATACAGCTCTGCACTGGAAACACTGGAGTGTGCCCCACACTTGAAATCCCAGGTGCCTAACAACTTTTTCAAATAGATTGTGGGTTTTAAGTCAAATTCCCTCCTAGAAAAGACTTCATATGCTGATACTTCAGAAACAGAAACCTTTTGGGACATGAATTGGTCCTAATGAAAAACTGAGAGATTTCTCAACCGTGTGAAGCTGTGACCCCACTCTTGGGCAAATATTATTCATAATAGTCAACAGAGGGAAATGCGTTACACAGCAACTCACAAATGTAGAGAAAAATGCAATAGGTATACACAATTAGAAGATATCACTCAGCGACACATTCACTTGTAACATCTAAATTTCAGGCACAGTAAGACAAACACTATCAGACATGTTCAACCTCTTTTGAAAGGATGCCATGTCCTTAAATACCATATGTAGCTAAAACTGGCTTTAAACTCAGGATTCTCCTGCCTGCACATTCCAAGTACTAGGATTGCACATACACAACCACCATGCTCAACATATCCGATTTTTGACATTGGGAAATGGTGTTGCATCTACAAAGTTCATGCTTAAGATGACATAGTTGAACTTAAGAAAGTGTAGACACATGGGCTGGTGAGATGGCTCAACGAGTAAGAGAACTGACTGCTCTCCCAAAGGTCGTGAGTTCAAATCCCAGAAACCACATGGTGGTTCACAATCACCCTCTTCTGGTGAGTCTGAAGACAACTATAGTGTACTCATTGTAATAATAAATAAAATTTAAAAAAAAAAAAAAAAAAAGAAAGTGTAGACACAACAAGTTAAGGTTTATCATTGTGTAGGACTGCATTCATCATAGGAATCCTTGGCCAAGGCCACAGGTTGGATTCTCCTGCTACAAGATCTCACTCATGTGCCATACAAGAGGCTGATCTAGCCAAGAGTTGTAATACAATGTACACGAGACGGGGAAAAGTTGAGATGATGCTGGATCTGTGACAAACAACTGGAATTCCAAGATTTGAAGGCTGGGGCAGATTAGTGTTCCAAGTTCAAGGCCAGTCTGATTAACAATAAGTCTCTGCCTCGAAACATACGACAAACACACACAATTTCATACAAGTTGAGAGAAGAAATGACAGTTACCAGAAAGTAACAAGGAGGGTTAAAAAGTAGAGATCTAAATATAAGCTAAATAAAAGAAAACTTAGGTGCTTACCCTGATATCTGCTTTGAACTGGTTCAGATCCTTCATAAATGATAGTAGTTTGCTGTTATACATCTCATAGTCCAGGCTCAATTCAATGTCGTGGGTAAGTTTAATAATGAACTGACCAGCCACTTCTGCTGCTGTACGAACCATCTGGTTGAGCTGAGGAACTTTCTGAACCAATGACTCATAGGTATCCAATCTAGTGCCCAAATAAGGATATTCTTCATCCTAGAAGACAAAGAAAAGCTGTTATACTAGTGTGGGTTTAGGAGCCTGACCTTCTGGGTTTACCATCAAGGTAACAAGCACGGTGGGAAGAGCTTACTGCCAATTATCCTCAAACCTCCACATATACCAGGCCAAACATGTACCTACACACTATAGTTTTTAAAAAAAAGATCTATGTATGTAGTCGTTTGACCCACTGGCCCTCACACTTAGTTCTTCCTATGTATTAAACCAGCCACTTAGTTATCCTATGTGTTAACAGCATATCAAGTAATTCCAGCCGTGTAAGTCTCCAAATCCAGATGTTTCTTAATTCCTCTGACTTTCCAAATTGACTCAGTTATTTCCATCATGGCTCCTCAAGATCTCTTCTTTTTCATTTAACTCTGTTCTTCCTGGCTTTTCAGGCTTTCTCACGAGTTCTTAGAACAATGTGATCAATTTAATGTTCTGTCTCATAATCACTTTACACTTGTATCACTGCTGCTTAAGAGAATATTTCTGAATGGGTATCTAGAAGAGTATTGTTCAGCAGATCTTAAATGGAAATATATCCCTGTGCTACAAGAAATTATACCCTATTACTAAAATTACTGACATTTAAGCAAAAACTCACATGCTAATTAAGATGACATGGCTAGTCTGTTTTATAATAAGGATAATCTTTCAAAATCTTTTAAATACTGAAAATTTTGATTTCAAAGTTAATACAAGATCTTATAAAAATGATGTAGAGTTAAGTCTTACCTCACAAAAACAGAAAGAAACTGCTGGGATTCCAGAATATGCAAGGAAAGGAAATGCAGCATTGTCAAAGGAAAGTTTCTTACTGCAAAGGAAACAACCATCTTTACCAAGAATTCTAAAACGTGGTCCTGTCGTGCCAAACCCCTTCCCTGACAACCAGCCCTTCCAGGCAGAGCTAGGCAAACACAAGATAGGATTACACCTGTCTATTGCATTCTTCCTCTTTTCTCCACTTACACGTTGCTAATCCAATTGCTGTCTCGATATAGAGATTTTCCATCAACTGGATGCTTTACCTGTAAAATGAGAAATACGTAAGGCTAGTTTGTCTACAAATACTTAAAAGTTGTATACAAGCCAGGCGGTGGTGGCACACGCCTTTAATCCCAGCACTTGGGAGGCAGAAGCAGGTAGATTTCTGAGTTCGAGGCCAGCCTGGTCTACAGAGTGAGTTCCAGGACAGCCAGGGCTACACAGAGAAATTCTGTCTCAAAAAAAAGTGTACAGCCACACAGTCAGTCCCTTAGGAAGGGTGCTTGAGTTTGCACAGGCAGTGAGATTAGAATTCTCCCCAGCATTGATGCCAGTCTTTCTGCTTTCTCCCTTGTGAGAAATGCTACCTTCCTAACTGACATCTTACAGGCCCTGATATAAGCATATTTTTAAATCCTCTCTAACCTACACAAATGTGCCTGTCTCCTTTCTGCTCACTTATTTGTGGACTGCCAGAATAAGCAAGCCTACAACTAGTTTGAGACATAATGTGACCTATAGATTCCCATTGGAATGACCTATAGACTTCCCTTCTAGATTCCCTCCATCTTTAGCGACTCCAACACACTGAGGGACCAATATTTTCTAGTACGTATTTCCTCCTGTTATTCAAGTCCTTCTAAACCTTCCTGCAGCCAATCTCCCTGTAAGTTCAGGTCCCAGGGCAATAATACTAATGATGGATTCTGAGAATCTTTCATAGATTCTCACAGTTCAGTAGATGATCAATAAGTCAAGAACATGACTAATTTGCTATAGAATTTACTTTCAATTTTTATTATGGGTTACTGTTGAGTGTGCTTTATCTTTGACAAAAAAAAAAAAAAGGCATACAATTTTGTAACTAGGTATACTCACGTCTTGCATTATCTTTCCCATAAGTGTGTATAATAAGGGGCTGGCAGAAACTTTGAAGTTGCTAGTACCTGTAAAATAATTGTTTTTTTTAACACTTTTCCCTTTCTAGACAACAATATTCATAAACAATTCTATAATTAAAACTACCCGACGAAGACATGATGCCAATCCCAGCACTCAGGATGCAGAAGCAGGAAGGCTATTTTAACAAAATCTCAATAGTTAAATTTTACCAAAGACTCGGAAGCCAGATGTCAGGGTGAAAGCCTGCTACCTCAGAGAGGCAGAGAAAACACCCACCTGATCTTCCTCCATATCCAAGAGAGGTCAAAAAGAATTATCTCCTTCCCCACACTATCTCAAAAGCCCCTCAAACTGAATGTCCCTCCCTTCTATTACTTGTGCGCCTTAGTTCTGACTTCTTGTTGTTTTTTCCCTCTATGGCCACCCTCTGTCAACTGGTTGCTTGCCCTACCTCTTGACCTATAGCTGACTTCATTTAATCATATTTACAATACCCAAGCAGAGAGCCCTTGGATTAAAGGTGTATGACAGGGCTTAGCCAAACCACAACTACAAATAGGTTTTTCCAGTAAATAACAATCTTAAAACAAAACAAAAAAGGAACCCACACTACTTCCAAAAATTAAACGAAAGACCTGAAACCCAGGTGTAGTGGTGCATGCCTTTAATTCCAGCACTCTGGAGGCAGAAGGTCAATCTTTGTAGCCTGGTCTACAAAACAAGTTCCAGGACAATACAAAGCTACACAAAAGAAACCTGTCTCAAAAAAGATCTGTGATATGTAGCCTCACAACAATATCAATGTTGATATTTTCTAGGAATAAATTCTATAGTTTGGTGGATTAGACTCAGTTATGGCCAATGCACACTACAAAACGTAACAAGTGCTGCTTTAGAGTCTGCTGTTCCCTCGACAGTTGACCCGAATTTAAAAAACACAAGAACAAAAACAGATGCTTACCAAGGACAACTTTATCCAGATTAATATAAGTGAAAGCTTTTAAATGCAAAGATGAAAGGTACCCCTAGAAGAGAGGACACATTGTTAATATACTAACATCTAAAAGTATACATTATTAATAAGCATGAACCAATCACATAGAAAGCTAGTGTTTGTCAGAGGGATCCACTTTGTAATCTGGATTCCATTGAGACATACCACAAAAGGCAAAAATGGTGCAGAGATATAGGACAGTTTAACTTGGAGGACAATTACTAACACATCCTAGACACAGACTGTATAATACCTCCAGCCACTCAGTGGCACCAATAGCTCCAAAGTCTCCTGCAGTCCAGCTGGCAAAGATAATACTCCTGCTGGGTCTAAATCCATCTGGAAGACAAGAAATTGGCTTCAGTTTGGGAGCGGTTACAGCAGGTGGGTAACTAAATGTTCAGAAGCTCCTGAACTAACTCAACCCAAGTCACCTTTCCTTTTGAAGCCCTGGGTGAGACAGTACTGCAGGAGTAGAAACAAATGCGTAAAAATCATCTTTGTAGGACAGCACCTGTATATAACAGAGTACATGGCGGGGCGCCTTATTGTGGTTACTCCCTCACAACTTTATCTTCAGTTCCTCAATCTATGGACAGTTGCTATTACACTGTTATGATGTGTATCTTCTTTGAGAGCAGTCTGTTTAGAAGCATGTCATTTAAAATATGGACTATTTACCTTATTCTGAGGCAGAATCTATGCTGTCCAGGTTTGCTTTAAATTCACAAGCAATGCCCAGCTCCTCTCTGCCGCCCTGCTTTAGGCTCCAAAGTAGCTGGGACTACAAATGCCACTATGCTAGGCTATACCTAAGTTTTAAGAAATGTCTGGAGTACTTTATGACAACTCCTTTAAGCAGTACAGGTGCCACAGACTAACTGCCCTGATTATATTTTTCTATAACATATTTTGTATAAAAGCAACACTTTAGACCTCAATTAAAAGAATGTAAGGTACTGGGTTTACATTGTGTGTGCCAAGTAACATGAGAAAAGTCTTAGAAGTAGAATTATAATAGTTGTTAGGTCTTTGAACATTATCTTTCTATTCATGTTAAACTAAGAATACTGTTTAGCTTAATACCAATAAATACTAATGAATACAGTTTTTCAAAGAATCAGGATTGCTAGTTTGATAAAAAAAACTTCATGGATAAAAATCTCAAAGTCATGAGTTAGTGAAGATAGTTTGTTTTGTATTAAAAGAATCTACCATAAGAGAATATAACATAGCAGGCAGTGGTGGCTCACACCTTTAATCCCAGTATTTGAGAAGCAGAGGCAGACAGATCTAAGTGAGTTCCAGGAGAGCCAGGACTATCTTAAAACAAACAAACAAACAAACAAAAAAAAAAAAAAAAAGGAAGAGAGAATTTAAGATTTCTATGGCCGTACCATCCCAAATGTGCCTGACCTAGTCTGACCAGAATTTAAGACGATTACAGGTAAAACTGAACAAGACAGAATATAACTGACAGAATGACATGGAGCTCACAAATGTTTTTTTTCTACTGTACCTTTTGAAATCAAATCTGAAAATACTCGGGCAAGTTTCAACAGAAGGCCTGTTCCCACACCGGACTTCGCAACACCAGGGCCCCAAGCGTCTCTCTGGGCTCCTACTACAACATAACGGTCTAAAAAAGATAAAAGGTAACACACCATCATAGCGTTTGTTTTCTGAAACAAGGCCTCACTAAGTAGCAGACTGGCATACAACTCAGGATCTCCCACCTGGGCTTCCTAGCACTGGGATTATAGGTGTGTTACACACAAAGTCCAGCTTTTTTGTCCTATTAATAAATGTGACTGTTAGATGTGCCCTATACACTAATCTACTGTATGCCAGTTATGCTTGTTTAATACTATAGATAGAACTGGTATGTGATCCTGTAAGAAAACCACTTATCTAAGCAATAAAAAAATTATTCGCAAGCTGTTATCACATGGCCTTGTCATCATCTTCCAATATATTTAATTCTCATTAATTAACTTTATATGGGAAGACAGCTCAGTGGATAAAGGTGTTTGCTTCCAGACATTGCAAAATTTAGATCCAAGACCCATCTGGACAAAATTCCTATAATCTGTTCACTGACCTTCACATGTAAAATTTTAAATGATTACAGAAAGTTATTTAATGCTTAACTCTGGCCTCTCCATATACTTACATGGTCCTACCTATGTGTTATACACATATACATATGAAGTTCACATTAGGACAAACAAGATTTAGCAGTTCATGCCAAGCTAGCATCCTTCCTCCTTCCTGTACTAGATCTATGTACAGTAAGCAAAATAGTAAAACAAAAAAGTACAAAGCAGGGTCTTTACCTGGTTCCTCATAACCTTTAATAACTCCAAAGATGTTAAGTATTCTTGTTTCTTTCACTGTGTTTTTCACAGTGAGCATCACATTCTGATTCTGTGAAAGTTGCAGCTTACACGATGAATCTATGTTCCAATTAGAAGGACAGTTTCCTTCCATGTTTCTAGAAATAGAAAAAATAGGTATTAGCATTTTGAGCTAGTATTTTTTTCCCAGGTGGTAGGTAGCACAAGTTAGTGAGAATCACCTACTACCAACTGATGCTTCTCAGGTAAGAGCCACCCAGTGCTTCACAAAACCCTCACATAGAGATGTTCTTTATTTGGGATTATTCATTAATATATATTCTAGTTTTCCAACTAATTCAAAGAAACAAGAGCAGAGGGCTTAGAATAACTCCTGTTACATAATAAACAAATGCTTAAAAATGGGTTTAAATTATGTGACTTTTTTTGTTTGTTTTTCAAGACAGGGTTTTTCTGTGTAGCCATTGTTGCCCTGAACTCACTCTGTAGACCAGGCTAGCTTCAAGAGATCTAGCTTCCTCTGCCTCTCAAATGCTGGGATTAAAGTTCTAAATTAGATAAACTTATAACGAGGGAGATAGAAGATAAAATTTAATGACAGACTTTGAGAAAGACTCTCACAACCCTGGCTGGCTGGGAACTTGCAATTTGGCTGGCCTTGAGCTCAGTTATCCATTTGCTTAGGTTGTGACTAAAAGTTTGCACCACCATGCCCAGCTCAGTACTTGTACACGACAAAGGACAACCAGAATAATTATTACCATAAAGCAACTGGAAACTGTCACTAGAATAATTTTGTGCTGTCAAAAATCAAAATTTGGAACAGTGGTGGCGCACGCCTTTAATCCCAGCACTTGGCAGATTTCTGAGTTCGAGGGCAGCCTGGTCTACAGAGTGAGTTTCAGGGCAGCCAGGGCTACACAGAGAA
>NW_022196894.1:30213492-30226837 GCF_008632895.1 Mastomys coucha | reverse complement strand
CACACACACAAAAAAAAAAACAAAAAAAACAAAAACAAAAACAAAAAAATCTATAAGTTAGCAATTAACTACTCCCAAATTTCCAAATGTGAACGTTATAGCCAACTGTCGTTTTTATTAGACCTAGGTTTTTTTCCCTTGCATAGTCAAACCTCATCATGCAGAGCTTTCAGAAACTAACTTACCTAAATAGCTTTTCTGCAGTAGCCCTTGAGATTGTTTGCACAGGTATATTAGGCAATCCTGATGACTGAGATGGCGGAAATTGAGTATGATTGAAAGAAGGAAAACCGGGTGTGTATGGATCACCAGTTCCTAGATGAGCCTAGTAAACAGAGATGTATTAATAATTAGTTCTATCTAGCACTTCCTCAAGAAGTTGCCTGTAAGACTTAGATGGTGTGAGGCTATAACCCAAACTATTTAGAAATCTAAAGACTTAAAGTCTAACTATTTCTATAAAAATGAAGCTTAAAAAATAAAATTAGTGCATCCAAAAATTTTCAATTCTACATACTATTAATAAAGCATTCTCAGCAACTGCCTTCTTATTTCCTGCTAAACATCTCCTGAAAGAATTTAAGAACATCTAGAGAAATCAATGACTCCAGAAATAAGAACTCACATGTCCAAAGAGTGCAAGGTCTGCGTCAACAACGGGGAATTTATTCTTGTCCATGTATATGAGGACACCAATTGCATTGAAGCTTTGGGCATTTGCAACCTAAAATTTAAAAAAAGACCACAAAAATGCACAATATGAAAATCAGTTCATACAAAATGAAAGTAACACATACTACAGAGAAATCTTCCCAGGGAAGAGCACACCAACTAATTACATAATACCAGACAGTCAGTCCTAGAAACGTACATACAACATACTGACTAAGCAGCTTGCATTTATATATTTAGGCATACTAACAACAAAAATGAAATCATAAATAAGTACTAAAGGAAAGCACACAGGTAGGTTTGAAAGAACAGGAAGAAGGGACATAGTTACAATATAATCTACAAAAATAAGCAACTGTTTTTAATAATCCATACTCACCTTTTCTGCAAAAGTAATTTCCCCTGCTCTAACAATCACTAAAGATCCATTCACAGAATATTTTAATTCTTCAAAGTCCTCTTTAGTGCCAAAATTAGCATGGACTAGTTTACCCTGAAATAAAGACAGTAGGTTTAATGAGGATCATTTTATCAAAACTGCCATAGAACCTGAAAGACAAGATGATTCATAAGAAAAAAAATTGAAGCCTGGTAGTGGTAGTGGCAAAGAGGGGGGAGGGGCGGGGCAAAATTAAATTCCAAACTTTTGACAATTCTGAAGTAATGTTACTGGAAATAAAAAAAACAAAATAAACAAACAAACAAAAAATCTAAGAGTTCTGGCCTCATGAGTTCTACATCCCATTCTGCCTTTACAATGCCTCAACTATATCTAGGGAAAGGATAACAGGATAAACAAACATAGATCAGGCATATAAGCAGTTACTACATATTTACACCTCTGAATCTAAAGTAGCTGAAAACACAGTAACTGACTGTGCATGCATGTGGCTTATACAGAGGTCAAACAACCTATTTATCTCAGGTGCTGTGCTCTTGTTTGTCACCTTGACAGAAGTCAGAGTCATTAGAGACCTAAATTGAGGAACTGTCTGTCCCCTGTTGGCATGGCTGTAGGGCATTCTCTTGATCTGTGACTGATATGGAGACTTTCAGGTGGGAGCACACTTGTGCTTAAGAGCAATTGCAATGGGAGTGGTCTTGAATAAGGAGAGCAACAAGATTTAGGGCTCAAAGTTCTCAACCTGTGGATGTCTGACCCTTCTCAGAGGGACCATTGGAAAGCAGAATTTACAGCACACTTAGTCATTAACTAGCAACAGAAGTAATTTCATGGTTAGGGATCACCACAGTGAGAAACTACACTAAAGGATCACAACACTAAGGAGCTTGAGAACACTGATTTTTACAAAAAAAAAAAACAAAAAAAAAAAAAACAGGACCTTGAAATGCATTCTAAGGTAATAGAGGTCCAAGAATAGGAACCAGTTAACTTATACCTGGATAACTAATTTCCTTAGTTGACATAATAGGAAAGTCAATTCACTACTTTTACTTACAGTAACTTCTGCAGCTTTACTAAATGCCACATAGCCCTCAGGAGACTCCACTGGGTCAAAGCTACCATCTGAACGCACCATGACCACCATGTTTGGAGCAACACTAAAAGATAAAGTTAAAGTCATCCTTAAAGAAAAATCCAAGTTAGTACACATAGCATTTGACTTGCATTGATTAGCTTATTAAGAAAAGTGATCTCTAAATTTTAACCTTGGTTTTCATTTTGAAAATCTCATCTACTGACCACCTCAAAGCAGTTACCTCTATATAACAAGCTACTATTTCAACATACCTGTTTTTCACTTGAATCTTCACATAATGTTCATCTCGCCAGACTTTACTGAATTTAAATTCATGGAACTGATTTTCAATATAATAGGCAAGATTTTCATCTTTTTGAGATCCAGCCTCACGAGGAGTGTATGGATCCTGGCTCAGCAGCCTGGAAGAGTAAAAGTCTTGTTTGAGACAAGGTTTCTGTGTAGCCCTGGCTGTCCTGGAACTTGCTCTATAGACCAGGCTGGTCTAGTCAGAGATCCTCCTGCCTCTGCCTCCCATGATGAGTGCTTGGATTGACAGTATGCACCACAAGCCAACTAAAAAAAATCTGTATTAAAATGCCTATTTTAAACAAATATTTACTTCAAGGGTCAAGCAAAATGTTTTAAATACATTACCCTTCAAAGTCAATATAAATGAAGTATGACTCAAAATTGTTGGATTAACCAGATACAGAGGAAAATAAAATGTACCACTGCCTTAAGTAACTTCAAAGTTACTTTTAAAAAAATCTATTTACCACGAAGATTCTTTTAAAAGCCTCATCCTGGAGCTGGAGAGATGGCTCAGCAGTTAAGAGCACTGACTGCTCTTCCAGAGGTCCTGAGTTCAAATCCCAGCAACCACATGGTGGCTCACAACCATCTATAATGAGATCTGACACCCTCTTCTCATGTGTCTGAAGACAGCTACAGTATACTTACATATAATAATAAATAAATCTTTTTTAAAAAGCCTCATCCTCCTATATCTGTATAGGAATTTTAGGGGAATGATAAACAGCAGCAAGATCAAACACTGTAAATACTATTGGTGAACCCAAGAGGTACTGCACAGGCACACACAAATACAAATCAAGAAAATCTTTAAATGGAGCTAGAGGATTGTAATGGCTCTGGGTTGTAACACTTTTGGTCTTGTAGAAGAACCACTTTGGATTCCAGCACCCATATGTTGGCTCACAACCATCCATAAGGGTTCTGTAGGCACCAGGCAGAAGTGTAATGCACGTTCATTCATATATGTAGGCTACACTAAAATACATAAAACATAATTGTAATTTAAAGAAATTTTAAAAGGGAATACTAGAACAGAAGAAAATCTCTTGACATCCCACAATAAACTACAACTGACAAAATTATTCTGAAGAAAAAAGATGCTCTTTAGATAAGTCCTAATTTCCTGTCATAGTTCCACACTGTTAAGAGGGGCTTTCAGATGCCCCTCTGACAATGTCTTCCTACCCTCAACAAAAACTGTTTACATCGGGATTGAACTTGGGAAGCTGAACTTACTTGATGGTATCAGTAAACTCTATGGAGTTCAATCTCTCTGACAACAGTGTTTTGAGGTCTGCCCAATATAAGTGAGGCGATGTGGGAACATCTTCTGCTTCAATGTTTTCTGACTTGTCTGTTTCCTCCGTTTCAGCCAGTTTCACACACTCGTCTTTTTGTTCTACACGCTTACAATTGCCCAGGTAGCCACTCATAAATCCTAAAAAACAGGAAGTTTTAGATTAGAGCTAAGCTCACAGAATTTATTTTTAACTTATCCCTCCCTGAAAACTTTTAATTAAATTCTAAGGAACTAATAGAAACTTATGAATCTCAGTTTAATGGAATTTAAATTACCACAATAAGTCATATTTTACAGTGACCTGCTCAAGATATAGGTGCAGACCTTGTCTTACTGAAAGCCTTTCTTAGTACTGTTCCAAATGTCCTGTGTCCATTTCTAATAAAACATCCATAATTTAAATGTTTCCCCTCTTGCAGGACCTAATTTGATGACAGGTAAAGAATGCCAGTGCCTAGCATAGTTCCATTTAAAAGTACAAAGTATCTCTTCATCTGAATGAAATAAGAGTTCTAAGAACTAGTTAGTTATAAGAAATACTTTTGAATGGCCATTCATTCTTACCAATCAAGAAAAAGATGACTACCGCAATAGCCGCAAAGCAGACTCTTCCATTAACCCTTTTTGGTTTTCTGACACTAGCCTTCATGCTGTTGTCAGCATTTTCTTCTTCATCTGCAGCCAGTTTCATTTCCACATGACTGTTATCTCCATCTACTTGCCGAGCAAGGCTAAACCGGGTATATGACAATGGTTCCCCACCAAACTGATATTTTAAAAGAGAGAAAAGAGATACAAATATTAAGACACGACAGTAGTTTGGTCATTATACTATATACATACTGTGACATACACACTCATATGGGAAGTTACCCTTTCTGATACTCTTCTCTGGGCCCAGTTCTGGCAGATAAAGGCTAACTAACAGTATTTTTTTTTTTAAAAAAAAGATTTATTTTATGTATGTGAGTATACTGTCCCTGTCTTCAGACACACCAGAAGAGGGCATCAGATCTTATTACAGATGGTTGTGAGCCACCATGTGGTTGGTGGAAATTGAACTCAGGAGACTGTGCTCTTAACCAAGGAACTATCTCTCCAGCCCACTAACAGTCTTACATTCAGCCTTTCTAGGGTTTCTATTTTTCTATGTTTCCTATAACATTTCTTATTTACAATTCTCTTTTTTAAAGAGATGGGTTTATCTTACCATATTGCTCAGACTGGCCCTGATTAGTTGAGGATTCTTCCTGAATAGCTGGGATTACTGGCACATTTTAGTTCTACTTTGTTATATAACCTCTCCAAAACAGCCAAAGCTACCCTATTCTTCATAAGTATTTCTCATAATTAATCTTCTCTTGAAAAATCATTTATTTAACATGTAAGTATACTGTACCTTTTCTTTTAATCTTAATCTGAACATATTTGGTTTGGGGTGTTGTAATATCTGCCTACAATCTCCAGCACTTGGGAAAAAAGACTGAGTTCAAGGTCAACCTGAGGCAATACAGAAAGACCTTGCCTCAAAGAAAAACCTAGTACATCTTTTGTGCAATCTGTTTCGCCTTAATACCATTAGTTCAGATGTTTAAAAAAAAAAGGGGGGGGCGGTCAAAATTTGGGGTATCATCATGTACTCACTGGGTGAAGTCATGTTTTCGGTTTGTTTTGTTACTATACATTTTTTCAGATAGATGAAAGTACCTTACCAAGTTAGAGAATGCTGATCTGGCTTGATCCATCATTCTCAGCTGCCACAAGGGAGTACCTGATATTAGAACAGAGAATATAATAAAACAGACATTAAAACAGAGAATATAATAAAAGATCTTACCATATCAACTTCCCAGCACTGAGAACTGTAGCATATCCTGTTTCCTAGACATTAACCAAAATGCTTAATTTACTGATAATCAATGTAGTGTGATCCTTGACTGGATGCTGAATTGAGGTGGGATAGCAGAGGGAAAGCTACAAGAGATAAACCTGAGTCTTCAGACAAAGATACATGGATAATGCAATGCCATGTTAGATTCAGAGTGTGATAGTTTTTCTTAGATTAAAAGTTGAATTAAGAATCATGGTATCTTAATCCCAACACTTGGGAGGCAGAGGCAGGAGGATTTCTGAGTTCGAGGCCAGCCTGGTCTACAGAGTGAGTTCCAGGACAGCCAGAGCTATACAGAGAAACCCTGTCTTGAAAACAAAAAACAAAAAAAAAAAGAGTCATGGTATCAACTGGGCAGTGATGGTGATGCCTTTAATCCTAGCACTTGGGAGGTAGGCAATTCTGAAGCCAGCCAGCCAGACCTACAAAACAAATAAAAAACAAAACAAAAACCAAAGTGTAGAGAAAACTAGTTAGGATGCCATCACTATTAAGTGTGTTTAATCAAAAGAAAAACTATGGGGTGGCAAGCCCTTTGGGTTTTCTTTCTTTCCTTCTTTCTTTCTTTTTTTTGTATTTTTTCGAGACAGGGTTTCTCTGTGTAGTCTTGGCTGACCTGGAACTCAGTAGACCAGGCTGGCCTCAAACTCAGAAATCTGCCTGCCTCTGCCTCCCAAGTGCTGGGACTAAAGGTGTGCTCCACCACCGCCAGGCATCAGTTTTCTTAAGTTGCCCAAGCTGGTCATGTTCATTCTGCCTCTTTCCTCCCAAGCACTAGAATAGAACAGCTAGCGGGCACCAGTCTGTCCAAATAAATGCTCTTAGCGGGCACCAGTCTGTCCAAATAAATGCTCAAACTTAGTATCCAGAGGAACTGATTCAAAGACAAAAAACTATCCAGAAACTAGGAGAATTAAGACTGTTATCCTACAAAACACTCGGGTCTGGTACACTAGCTTTATCGGAGCATTTGGCAGGATGAAGGACAGTTTAATTCTAAGGTCTATTAATTAATATTTTTGAATCCTCATGCTTTAATGATTAAAGTCACATGCCAGATCATACATGTTCTCAGAAGCCCAATCTCTTGTCCCTTCTGTTACAGTTTATCACTACCACTGCACCAGAAACAGACTCAATCGCTAGAGCCAGAACTAGAAGGCCCCACCCTGAGCCAATTTTAATCATATTCTAAGAAAAAAAAAACAGCTTACATCTTAATGCTTGTCTGAAATAGCTATTTCTAATATTTTACTTTCCCAAACTAGTCTCAAGTTGACATGATTAACAATAAATAGTAATAGTAATAAAATGATTGAACAATTTCCAGCCTAAACAGGCTGCTGGTATTAATGTCTAAATTTAGCTTTATAACCCAATTACACCTTATTTTTCTGAGAGACAAGTTATTTCTATTTTACTTCATAGAACTAAAAAAATTAAGAATAACAGAAAACCGATTCAGAACTAGGCAGTGGTGGCACATGCCTTTAATCCCAGCACTCAGGTGGGTAGATCTGAATTTGAATTAAAGCCTGGTCCTGAGCTAGTTCAAGGACAGCCAGGACTACTCAGAGAAACTCTGTATAGAGGGAAAAGTCAAAAGAAATTTATGACTTATGAAATTTCCATTTAATCTCAACACAACTCTGCATTTGTGAATACCATAATAGTTCCAAAACAGCCAAAGTGCCAGACCCAATGCTAATGACACAGGCCTTTAACCCCAGCCCTTGAGAAGCAGAGGATCTGTGTTCAAGGTCAACCTGGTCTACACAGTGATAACCTGTCAAGTTAAAATAAACCCAGTTATTCCTTAAGTCTTACTTAATTGACTCATTTAAAATCTCACATATAGCAACATAGCTATTTATATAGCTTTCTGAATTTTCTTCCAAGTTTATACTCTGCAAGCATGGCAGAGACATATCATATAAAGCAGTCTAACTGGTACCTGATAATGGGCCATATCTAAAAGTAAAACAATTCTCATTTGGTTTATTTCCCAAGATGTCACCAAAGTCAACAATCTTTGACAAGAGAAAGTTAGTCTTGATTTCTCACATTTACTTATCTTTGATGTTACCAAACATTAAGAAAACTATCAATTCTAATAAAAATTAAGATAAAACTAAGATAAAAAGATAAAAACATTGTTCTTTTGATCTATGACCTTAACTTTGAGCTGGAAGCTGGAAGATAAGCAGTGATACTAGCCAGACTTTTCATTAAAAAATAAGCCATGCAATGGTTCTGACAAGCACATTTCCTTAGATAACAGGTCACTTTCAAATCCCGAGTTCACACAAAAGGAAGTTCCTCTGACTGAGGACCCGATCTAGATCCTCAAAATTAGTATCTAGCCCTGGCGTTTACAAGTCTCCCTGTTCTTAAGTCCTACTTCTTTACTACTGCAGTCTTCAGCTCACAGACCACCTACGAGATCTTTTGACTTCTCTCCCAATCTGAATACAGAATACTTATTAAGTGGCAAATTATAAGAAGCAAAGTCATTGTATTCCATATGCTACTGCCTAGCAGCATAACCTCTAATCCTAGCTCTCAGGAGGCAAGAGGCAGACAGATCTTTGAGTTCAAGGCCAACCTGGTCTACACAGGGAGTTCCAAGATACCCCAGGCTACAGAGAAGCTATTATCTTCAAAAAACAAGACACCCCTCCCCCCGCAAAAGTATTCTAATATGTTTAATGTTCATAAGCTTGAACAAAAACAAAAGTCCAACCCACTGTAGTTAATATTTATGATTGTATGTACTTAGAATGACTTGTTGAGATGTTTAAAGACAGCTTCTTACTCTACAGCACTAGTTGACCTCAAACTCATTTACCCACCTGCCTCTTCCTTGCCCCAATACTGGGATCAAAGGTGTGTGGCACCATGCCCGACTGCTAAGGTCTTAGTTTTAAGAGTCTAACTTTGCTGGGTGTGGTGACACATGCCTTTAATCTTATCACTATCCAAGCAGAAGCAGGTGGATCTGAGTTCAAGGCTACCCATGGAGTCATAGTAGAGACCTGCTTTTGGAAATTGAAAAGGCAATAGGAAATAAAAGGTAGCAGGTTTTTATTTCCATACAGTTTTATGAAAAGCAAAGATCAAAACCACTTGAGGTCACTGAAGTTTATTTTGTATAGTACTCATCTGGGTGAGGAGATCACCTACACACAATAGACCCAAGGTCTGAGGTTCACTTAAGTAACTTTCATTGTTGTCTAACTCAAATTTAGCCCAGAACCTTGCTCTATTATAGATAGGCACATTGCCATCCGCACATAACTGCTCAGCCTTAGGGTGGAGTTAAGCGAACAGATATATCCAGTCAGCACAGGCTAGGTTCACAGCCACCATTCCTTGACAACATTCTCTCTCAAAAAAGCATTATATATATATATAAGACCCTTTGAAAAAAACAGCTGATATTGGATTCCTTTATAAAGCAGTTTATTATAATCCTTAATAGAAAATAAATGCAGGTGGACCCACACAAGCTAAATCCCGTTTTCTTTGTAGATAAGGTCCTGAATCAGCTTAAATGTCTTTGTCAAAGAGGTCATATTTCACAGCTGAGAGCCAACTCATCTAATCTTAGAATAAAGGTATCAGGTAGCCGAGAATTTCTGTAAACACAACTATTTCCCATTTAAATCCTATTAAAAAAAAAATAGCAAAGTACTGAACAGCAATCCAGCCCAGTCTTCTGCCTAAGTATAAGGAGATCATTTCATTTTACTCACGGGACAAAGTGTGTTAACTGAAAGTTTGCAAATCCAGTTTTCTTACCCTCAAACACCATTTTAGAGAGCTGTCCAACAAACCATGGGCGTGCTGGTTTTCTACAGCTAGTTCTAAATAGCTCTTACAAAAGAGGTCGTATTTCTATGTTCTCCTATCTTAGGGGATGCTAGCGAAGTTCTTACTATTACCTGCAGCGTTCAGACCTATTCTGCCCTAGAAAAATGAGATTCCACACGCTGGGCCAAGAAGCAGAGCCTGGCAAAAAGGACCAGGTGGTGCCGAAGTTCCCCCGTGCGGTTCTTGGAAACTCCCCCTAAAATGTCCATGGCACTAACTAGTAATCGAATAGAAAACATCTTTTGTCCTTTTCCGTTACGACGCCCTCCTGCGAGGGGCCCCAAGGTCACCCACGTACCCCGACAGCCGTTCCCTGGGGCGACTTCCTCCAGCTGCCACCACGTGTTCCCGGAGGAACAAGCCTGCGCCTTAGCGTGGTGACTCTCGAACCCGCGGCCTAGGACCGGCCAGCGAAGGCCCGGAGGAGCCGAGGGGCAGAGGGTACAGCGGCTCCCCACTCACCGCGCTGCACCTGCAACCCGTGCCCCGCAGCCCCGGCTCCGCGACAGCCCTCCGCCTCCCCGCCCGCCCTACACCGCCCCTGGCGTCTCGCTCTGGTCCGTCCGCCACGCGAGGAACACGACAGGCCGTGCCACTGACAAGGGAGCCACTCACTAGGAAGCGCCTCTGCAGTCCGCAATGCAGCAGCTCGCGGTCCGCACGCCTTCTGGAGCGAGCGCTGCCTCCCACCCGAAGCTTATAGCCCGGCCCCGCCCCCGGCCGGCCCTCTGGACGACGTCACTTCCTGCCGCACGTACACCTACCGAGGTGCTCTAGCAAGACCGCTGGAGGCGAGATGCGCGCGCAGCTAGTGCGTGCGCGGAGTGGGCTAGAAAAGGCGCCAAGGCGGCAGGTGTCAGGAGAGCGCGTGCGATTGGCTGTGGCTTCCTTTTCCCCACCGCACCCCTCCCCCGCGGCGTCTTTGTAGTTGGCTCGTCGCCCTCCGTCTAACCTTGAACGACACCCAACCCTGCGGTGCAAGTTCGAAAGTATCAGCCTTTACTCCTAAAATATCCCTGCTTGCATTCAGGCTTAGGTCTCCGCTAAAACCATATCCTAAAGATGAGTTTTTGCAGCTTAGAAATGGTTTAAAAGAAAAACTTTAAAGCAAAACATTTTTTTTAGATGTTAACAAGCAGTGCTTAAGCCAAGCAAAGAGCTTCCTATGATCTGCCTGTGGAAGGGAAAATAGAAACCAATGACTTACTCGGGTGATAAAGTTGTAGATTAACTTGCATGTTTATCGCCACTATTGCTTTTAGAGAGTTGTTGCAATGCATAGCAAATAAAAGGAGTTCTATTAAAACTGCAAACGTTCACACCCTTTTCTTCCTATCTGTACTTTACTGTCCAGCCTGAGGTAAATTTACAAATAACTAACTACAAAGAGAGTGATCTTAGACCACAAAAGGACTAAGATAAAGCACTCCCCGATGGGGCCCTTAGGGACCCTTGGAAAAGTCTTTTAAAGTACTAATCTACTTCCCAGCCACGAATTCAGCCTTTGGCTTGTCTGCTCTAAAATTCAGCAAGTACTTGGGATTTACTAACTGCTGGTCCCTTTACACTCTATTGTGTCTAAATTGTCCTACTCCAGAAAATATATATAAATACATATACAGCACATTGGCAGAAGATAGACATGGGCCAGCCATTGAGAGATCTCTGAAATTCAGACCATAAGCAGGTCGTGGTGGCACACGCCTTAATTCCAGTGAAAGACAGAGGCAGACACATCTCTTAGTTCCAGGCCCTCCTGGTCTACATAGAGCATTCCAGGACAGTTGGGGCTACACAGAGAAACCCTGTCTAACTACAAAAAACAAAAAGAAGAAGGAGTAAGAAGGGCATGGGGAAGAAGAAGAGGAAGAGGGGGATGGGGAAGAAGAGGAGGAAGAGGGGGATGGGGAAGAGGAGGATGGGGAAGAAGAGGAAGAAGAGGGGAGTGGGGAAAAGGGGGATGAGGAAGAGGAGGAGGAAGAAGAAATAATGATTCTGGCAGTAGACTGAGCCCCTGTAAGAGAAGCACAGAACCACACAGCAGTGTATGGTGCCCGAAATCTGCAGTGCATAGCTCAGAATTCAAAGCAGAAAGATGGGTGAGGGTGACTTCCAGGCCAGCTTAGGCTATACAGCAAGAGCCTCCATCTCAAAACAAAACAAACAAAAACAAAGGTGGCAGTTTGAGGTGAAGGTCCTTTCTGTTTCACTTAATTTTTTTTTTTTTCTTCTAGACAGGGTTTCTCTGTATAGCTCTGGCTGTCCTGGAACTCACTCTGTAGACCAGGCTGGCCTTGAACTCAGAAATCCTCCTGCCTCTGCCTCCCAAGTGCTGGGATTCACTTAAATTTTTTCTATTTGTAGTGTGCATGTGTGGTTATGAACCTGGATGCTCATGACTTCAGAGGACCTTGCTTGGGAGTTGGTTTCCTCCCATCTTGTGCAGCCTGAGAATCAAACGTAGGTAATTTATCCTACTGAACCATCTTATGGAAAAAAAAATTTTTTTTTTTCTTAAAGACTGGGTCTTGGGGAGATGGGATAGAAAGTTTGTGGAGGGGAAACTGGGAAAGAGGGTAACATTTGAAATGTAGATAAATAAAATATCCAATAAAAAAGAAAGAAAGAGAGAGAGAGAGAGAAAGACAGAGAGGGGGGGGGGCAAGAGACTCGGTCTCCTGTAGCCCAGGCTGGTCTTGAATTTCTAAGCCTCCAGCCTCCATCTCCAAAGTGCTGGGATTACAAGCCTATGCTACTAAGGATGCCCCAGGATGCTGAAGAAGGAACCTGAGGCATCCTGGATGGTAGACAAGATCTCTAGTAACTGAGCTGCACCAAACCTGGGGTGAAATTTTGATACCTAAAAAAAAAAAAAAGGATTTAGGAACTGCTATTTGTTTCTACGGAATTGCAAATAATATTTTTATACTAACAGAAACAATAAAGTCAACACCAAAGAGAATGCCAGTATTTTTCTTTTCACACTTGATCTTAGCCAAAAGGCCAAGAAGTGATAATATTTTTCTTTTCATGCACTATTGAGTGGTAATGGACTCGGTGTGGTTAAATCCTCCATTAACCCCTTTCCTGGAGAGATTTGCAGGCTCCCCCTTCTCTATAACCTCAAGAAAATGAATGGGAATTTGTTGCAGAGCCTGTATATAACAGAATAGAAAAGAAACCACTTCTTTTGCCTCTTGTTCTATACCTTCACCTATTTTGTCATAGACTGTCATTTCTTATCACCGTGACAACCAAAGTGGGAGTTTTCTCTCCCATTCCAGGAGGCTCAGGAGCTTGCTTGATTGAAATGAAACATGTTTGGTTAGCTTTTAATCCCATCTCTGTGAGCCTGGTCTACATAGTGGATTCCAGGACAGCCAGAGCCACATAGTGAGGCCATGTTGGTGGGAGGGTGGGGAGTGGGCAGATGGGGGCCAAGTGAAACATGGTTTGGATAACTTTTATTTAAACTATCCATTTTCAGAAGCCAATCTTCCACAAACTGCTTTTCAGAATAAAACCAACAAAAGAATTCTTACAGTTCTACAAAAAGGTGCACAGACATACTATCACATGCACTAGGATTCTCACAAAACTTCACAAAACCAGGCTTGGTGGTTCACACCTTTAACTGAAGCACACAGGAGGAAGAGGTAGACAGATGACTGTGAATCAATGTCCTAGAACTCACTCTGTAGACCAAGCTGACCTACGCAGAGATCCTCTGTCTTCCCTGTGCTAGGATTAAAGGCATGTGCCACCACTGCCGCCAGGTTAAGACTCTCTCTTTACATTAAAAGAAAAAAA
>NW_022196894.1:30213038-30213482 GCF_008632895.1 Mastomys coucha | reverse complement strand
AAAAAAAAAAAACGATGTGCAGGCAGTGGGCAGTGGTGTCACATGCCTTTAGTCCCAGCACTTGGGAGGTAGAGGCAGGTGGATTTCTATGAGTTTGAGGCCAGCCCGATCTACAGAGTGAGTTCCAGGACATCCAGGGCTACACAGAGGAACCCTGTCTCCAAAACCCCAAAGTGTCTATAATGCAAATGTACATAAAAATGTGCATGTGTATATGTGGTGTACACTAGAGTATGTTTTCCTGTGTGTCTATTTGCACATGTGTGCATATGGATGAGAAGGCCAGGGATTATCTACTCTCCACTTGATTTCCCATAGAACTTGGAGCTAGGTCTTTCCAATAGTCAAGCTAGCCATTCTACCTTGGGAATTCTATCTCTGCTTCCAAGCACTGGGATTACAGATTGGCCACCACTGACATCTGAATGGACAAAGAGCCTATCC
>NW_022196894.1:30208958-30212788 GCF_008632895.1 Mastomys coucha | reverse complement strand
TAACGGCACCTCATTCCTACATCCACATCCCCTTTCTCTTCCTAGACTTAGGCAACCATTACTCTGCTCCCAACTTCCATCCCTGCTGTTGCAAATGATAAAATTTCTTTTTGCTGCTGTTGTTTTATTTTTTGAAACTGGGTCTTTCATGTAGTCATGGCTATCCCAGAATTCCCTATGTAGACCAGGCTGGCCTTGAATTCAGAGATCTTCATATTTCTGCTTCTGAGTGGCAGGAGCAAAGGTGTGTACCACCAAACCTGGCATTCCATTATCCACATCCATCACTCTTATTTGCTTGCTGTTTAAGTACATATTCTGCTGTTTGTCTTTTCAGTGCTAAAGGCTTCCCCCCACCCCACCATTCTTTATATGTCTTTTCCCATCATACAGCATTACTCAACACATAATAACACTGTTATCTTGGTCAACACAAAACAGCTCTAGGAGTCCCTAATTGTCCCAGATAACACATTCCTAGGAAAACAGCTCCGTGGAGGATTTTTGTTTGCTTGTTTGGTTGGTTTCTCTTTGGTTTTCAAGACAGGTTTTCTCTTTTGTAGCCTTGGCTGTCTTGGAACTCACTCTGTAGACCTAGCTGGCCTTGAACTCAGAGATCCTCTTACCTGTGCCTCTCAGCAAGATAGCTTAAGAAAATATAGAAGCAAGGGATTCTAGTGTGATCTCTCACAATAATCTCAAGTTCCGGGCCAGCCACGGTTACACAGGGAATTTAAAGCCAGTCAGGGACACATAAACCTCTAGGAAGAAGGATTTTGAATGTTTTTACCATAGGACAAAATTAATGTTTAAGGAGGCCTGTCTAGATTGATTTAAACAATACACACTGTGTAAATGCGTCAAAACGTCTCGAGGTGCACTTTTTATGTTTTCATGTATGGGTTAAATATAAAGTTTAAAAAAACAGCATGTAAATGTTGAATAGGAACAAAAATAAAAGAAGACACAATCTGTGACAACTAAATGCACCAATTGAAAGGACTGTGTTGTCTTCATAGAGGGACATATGTGGCCCTTTTTTGTTTTGTTTTGTTTTTAAGATTTATTTATTATATGTAAGTACACTGTAGCTGTCTTCAGACTCACCAGAGGAGAGCTCCAGATCTCATTACAGATGGTTGTGAGCCACCATGTGGTTGCTGGGATTTGAACTCAGGACCTTTGGAAGAGCAATCAGTGCTCTTAACCGCTGAGCCATCTCTCCAGCCCCGACATATGTGGTTCTATCTTGTTCCATGAAACTTAGATTCATGGGTGTGTCTGGTACAATAGGAAACCAGAAAAAGGTGGTTTAATTCATTTATTTATTTTTGTTGTTGTTTTGAGATAGGGTCTCTATCTCTCTATAACCCTGGCTATCCTGGAATATGTAGCTATGTAGACCCAGCTTGCTAGAGATCCTCCTGCCTCCCATTCTAATGATGCGATTAATGGCAAGCACCACCACTGCCTGCTAGCATAAAAGCAAAACTGAATGAAAATACTTTCTCCTCTGCAGCCCCAGCTCTAAAAGAGAACTTTCACTGCTTGCCCTACAAGAGCCAAGTCGTAGTACATATCTCACCAGAGCTATAGACTGGGTGAAGCAATAAAGTTGGGTAGGGCAGGTACTGGGCACTCAGGTCAACCAGGTGATTGGCACAAGAAGTGGAAAGGCTTGAGCTCTTGTTTTTATTAGTCGGTTGTTTTGTGGTTGTTTGATTTGTTGGGGTTTTTGTTTATTTGGATTGGATGGTTTAGTTTTTGAGACAGGATCTCTCACAGAGATCTCTGAAACTCACAGAGATCCACCAGCCTCCTCTGCCTCCCTCACAAATGTTAGGTTCAAGGCATGTGCTACCATAGCCCAGAACTAATCTGTTTATGATGTGTACATTTTATGACATTAAAAAATATATATATTAGGCTGGGCAGTGGTGGCACACACCTTTAATCCCAGCACTTGGGAAGCAGAGGCAGGCAGATTTCTGAGTTCGAGGCCAGCCTGGTCTGCAGAGTGAGTTCCAGGACAGCCAGGGCTACACAGAGAAACCCTGTCTCAAAAAACAAACACAGGAGGCTGGAGAGATGGCTCAGTGGGTAAGAGCACCGACTACCCTTCGGAAGGTCCTGAGTTAAAATCCCAGCAACCACATGGTGGCTCACAACCACCCATAATGAGATCTGACACCCTCTTCTGGGATGTCAGAAGACTGCTACAGTGTACTTATTTATAATAATAAATAAATCTTTGGGCTGGAGCGAGCGGGTTCTACCAGAAGGAGCAGAGGTCCTAAAAGTCAATTCCCAACATCCAGATGTACAGCTACACGTTGTACTCATATACATAAAATAAATAAACAAATCTTAAAAAAAAAAAACAAAAAAATTAAAAATAAATAAATAAATAAATAAAATATCAGGCTGGGTGTGATGGTACATGCCTTTAATCCCAGCACCAAGAGACAGAAGAAGGCCCATCTCCATAAGTTCAAGGCCAACCAGGTCTACATAGTGAATTACAGGACAACCAGGGCTATATAGTGAGATCCTGTCCACTTAATAAGTGTTCCTTATGGAGCTTAGTACATGTGGCCCAAATCAGTGGTAGGGTCACCTCAATCAATGTTTTTCAGACATTTTAAACTATGCCTCAAGGAAAAATGTCTGCCTTGGTGTATGTGTGTGTGGGGGCACACATGAAATGAAATGAAAGTTTCATGACAATTCTCCTACTATGTGCATATATACTGAAGTTTTCTACTCTCTTCAGTAGAATGCTGATTTTGACCCGTTCAGTTGATTTTCTGGCAGGTAGTAGGACCTGTCTGTGAAGCCATCCGGAGGTGCATCCAGGCCTTCTTTCTCAGGCCCGAGCCTTCACAGGGAGCAGAATAAACAACTTGCTCAAAGTTAAGGTTTCTCCCTGGTCCTTTGCCCGTTGTTTCTTTGGCACCCTGTACTTGAACAAATATTGACCTAGGGTTTCAAGCTGGGAGGCTGAGGCAGAAAGCACAGATACAGGGAGCCTTGTCAAAGGCTCTCAAGCTGTGACACACACTATGGCTAGTTAAGGCACAGCAGGTCTCCCTAGAGACCTCTAAACCACTCTAGCCCACAGTGAGTTCTGACCACAGGGCCTGTGTAACATACTGTCTCCTCTTCTCTTTTCCATGGAATTGAAGTCCAGGGAAATAACTTTAGATCCAGACTCCACTGTGTAAGCACAGGATGGGGTCCAAAGACTGGCAGTGGGATTGGCTTATCTCATTCTTTTTTTTTTTTTTTTTTTTTTTTTTTTTTTTTTGGTTTTTCAAGACAGGGTTTCTCTGTGTAGCCCTGGCTGTCCTGGAACATGCTCTTTTGACTAGGCTGGCATCAAACTAAGAGATCTGCCTCCCTCTGCCTGCCAAGTGCTGGCCAGCTTTTTAAAATTATTTATTGTATTTTGTGTTGCATAGACAGTTTGCCTGCATGAATGTCTGGGTACCACTTGCATGCCTGATACTCAAGGAGGCTAGAGGAGGGCATCTGAAATTATCACATGGTTATTAGCCTTCATGTGGGTGATGGGAATTGAACTTGGGACCTCTTGAAGAACAGTCAGTATTCTTAACCCCTGAACCATCTCTCTAGTGCCCTCCTTTTTTTTTTTTTTTTTTAGGTGTTTGGAGATAAGATTTCTCTGAGTATCTCTGGCTGTCCTGAACTTTCTCTATAGGCCAGGATAGCCTTGAACTCACAAAGACCCACCTGCTTTGCTTCCCAAATGCTAGGATTAAAGATTAAAGGTGGGTGCCACCACTGCCGGGGGAATCAGCTCACTTTTT
>NW_022196894.1:30183699-30208883 GCF_008632895.1 Mastomys coucha | reverse complement strand
GTAGACCAGGCTGGCCTCAAACTCAGAAATCCACCTGCCTCTGCCTCTCAAATGCTGGGATTAAAGGCGTGTGCCACCACTGCCCTGCTCAGCTCACATTTTTAATGGTGGTACTGTTTCCTGGTCCTCTTTTTTTCCCTTTCAACACTTACTTGGAACAGTTCTGTCTTGGAACTCTACTGATGACTACATTATGGTCTTCTTTCCAGAGGGCAAAACAAAAACTCTTGCATGAACTTAGAACAGAAGCAATATCCAGGCGAGGCTGACAGGAAGGAGTTTGCCCCACTTTATAGCAAAAGGCCACGGGTACCTAGATGGAGGAAAAGAAGGTGATTAATTTTTAGTTAATTATGAGGATATTTATACCAACTAATATAATGATGTGAAAATATAGGGCATGAGATTTAACTATGCTTGGGCAAGACAGAACTAACTTCATGGTAGAATTTTCAGTTTGGCAGCAACTTTAACTCATGTGTTTACTCTGACCTTACAAGCGCTCAATAAACGAAGGCTGAGTTATTAAAATCCCACCACTTCATTCAAACAAGTAGCTAGTTTCTCTCTTACTTTCTCAATGAGAGTAAATCTGTAGTTTCTCATGAGAATTCCTCTCAGAGCCTTGGGTAGCTTGGACTATGTTGTTTAAATATGAAGTAACGGGCTGGAGAGATGGCTCAGCGGTTAAGAGTATCAACTGTTCTTCCGAAGGTCCTGAGTTCAAATCCCAGCAGCCACATGGTGGCTCACAACCATCCATAATGAGATCTGATGCCCTCTTCTGGAGTGTCTGAAGACAGCTACAGTGTACTTACATATAATAAATAAATTAATTAAAAAAAAATGAAGTAACACATTGTTATCTTAGGGGGACTACACAGCCTCCCCCCAGCCCACAAAGAGATTCATGTGTTGGAGACCTGGTACCCAGCTGGTTGGCAGGAACATAGATAGTAAGTGTGTGAATCTATTCACATGTTCAAGGCTGAACCCGCTATTAGGAAGTAAGGCTACTTAGAGGAAGGTCAGGAGGGGTGACTCTCTGCTTTCTGACCACCATAAGGTGACCAAAACTAAGTACTCACTAATCTCAATAGTATTTCACATTTCCTCTTTTCCCTGCATAGTACAATCTCCGGGTTTTGCTGAAGCTTAATATACTGCATGTATGTAGAATGTCTGCTATAGTTCATCCCTGGTCCATTCCAAAACTGGAGAAGCAGGACCAAGACATAGTGGCACAAGCTTGCAATCCTAGCAATAGAAAAGGATCAAGTCAGGGTCTGCCTGGCCTACATCCTGAGATCAAGGTCAGTGTGGGACTATATAGCAAGAGCCTGTCTCAAGGAAAAATAAAGATAAAATTAATTTTTGCTGGACGTGGTATCATATGCCTTTAGTCCCAGAACAGAAAAGGCAGAGGCAGAAAGATCTTTATAATTGGAGGCCACCCTGGTTACAAAGTGAGACCCTTTGTCAAATAACAACAAAAACAATTTTTTTTTTTTTAAATGATAGAGGGTGGAAGATAGGTGGCACTGTGGTTGGGAGCACATGCTGCTTTTCTGGAAGACCTCCATTTGATCCCCAGTGCTCCATCAGGTGGCTCACAAGTGCCTGTGGCTTCAGCTCCAGGTGACCTGCTTCCTCTTATGCCTCTAATGACACTGTAATCACATGCATCTACACACCTCAGCATATATATATGAAGACACACACACACACACACACACATATATATATACACACACACATATATTCTATATTATATAATTATATAATAAAATAATCTATTCTCTTGGCTGAGAACATCCTTATTATTAGAAATTAAGGACAGTAGCTAAGGCCAGGTGGTGGTGGTGCACACCTTTAATCCCAGCACTTGGGAGGCAGAGGCAGACAGATTTCTGAGTTCGAGGATAGCCTGGTCTACAGAGTGAGTTCCAGGACAGACAGGACTACACAGAGAAACCCTGTCTCAAAAAAACAAACAAACAAAAAAACCCAAAAAAAAGGGCAGTAGCTAAGATTCATTAAGTATATACTATGTGCTTTAAACTTACCAGTTCATGCAGCCCTCATCACAAGCCTTAGACATTAAAACTGATATTGTGGTGGGGTATTCATTAGAGAAAACTGCTCAGACATGGGTTTGAGGCAATAGAAAGTCTTTATTCGCCTGCCAGCTACTATTCAGGATCCCAGTGTAGCAGTGAACCTTTCTCTGGGTGAGCTTTTAAGCACCAAATCTACGTTCTGAGTTGACATACTTCAGTTAACAAGGACAGTTAGCCAGAAGCAGAGCTACAGACGCTGAAAAGCAAGATGAGTCCACTTAGAGACTTTCCCAGAACTCTGTAGACTTTGATGGATTAGGCTTTTGTTTTTGTTTTGGCAGGTGGGGCTGTCTACTTACTGAGTTTTACAGCCTGAGTCGTACTTTCATTATGGGATCAGCTGTGCTAAAGTCTGAGGGCCTGCTAAGGTCTGGCACCCTGTCACAATATTATCACCATTTCCCAGATGTGGCAGCTGCTGTTATACAGGCAGTTATTCAGATAGTTGAATATGTCACCTAAGCTAAACCAGAATTCAACCTGAGCCACCTAGCTTCTGAAACTGCACGGTCAGCCTCCTTATAGACTGACCCAGTCACAATCTAGACTTCAGCACCACATACTTTGCCCCCAGTTACAGAGCTGCAGGGACCGCTTGAATGGGACAATTTGAGAGGATTCAGTACCTATGAGATCCATTTTATTAAACCTAAGATTCAATTTCAAAATCTGCATTCATATTTATAATGGGAGGCAACCACAGACAATTCTAAAAAGTTCAACTTTGCAGTGTAACTTTGCAGGTGGTCCCGCTGGACAGTCTCGGTGCAAGCTGATTCCTGCTTCCTGACAGCTTTACGTTTCCAGGATCCATACACCTACCTTTGCTGAGGCCTGAGCTAAAAGAATTATGTTAATTTTGTTTCTCAGATGTCAGTTTGACTTTTCACATTCTCACCTTCCTTCTTCTGACATCGAGGCCTTCCTCTATCTGAATTTCCCTTCCTCCATAATGGAAATCTGATGTCCTAATACTTTAGAGGAACTATGTATCAAACTAAGTTAAAGTTTTTTGTTTGCTTGTTTGTTTTAGATTAAGAAGAGTCCTTTGAAAGCTGGTTGGTGGCTGCTTATGCCTCAAATCCCAGCACTTGGGAGGCAGAGGCAGGTTGGTCCCTGAGTCTCTGTATGAGTGCAGCCTGGTCTACAAGCAAGTTCTAGGGCAGCCAGAGCTACACAGAGAAACCCTGTCTCGAAAAAAACAAAAACAAATCAACAACAACAAAAGAGGCCTTTGAAAAGAAGTTGTAACTGTTTCTATTATTGAGGAACATGAACAACTGTGTAAAGAAGCTACTTGGCTCAGCAGGATATCTCAGTAAGTAAAGGGACTGCTGTCAACCCTGATTATCTAAGTTCGATTAAAATTATTATATTAAAAGGAAGAAGAAGGAGGAGGAGGAGGAGGAGGAAGAGGCGGAAGAGGAGGAGGAGGAGGAGGAGGGTGAGGAGGTGGAAGAGGAGGAGGAGGAGGAGGAGGAGGAGGAGGAGAAGAAGAAGAAGAAGAAGAAGAAGAAGAAGAAGAAGAAGAAGAAGAAGAAGAAGAAGAAGAAGAAGAAGAAGAATTATAAGAAGACAAGAAATAAAAATCTCAAGTAAGCAAATTCAGTATGCAGGAAAAATACTGAATCATCAGAAAATTTTTGGTTTCTTGGCCTAATACACATAGTAGACAAAATTTCCCTCTGTTTGGTAACTGGTTCTGCCCAAAGTTTCATTTCCACATGGAAATGTGTTCAAGGAGGCAAATTTTTGGTGGTCACATCTGGGAGGGCTGGCCTGGCTTCCCTTGGTTTATGTCAAGGGCATTCTAAATGTCAGCAGAGTTGTATTCCATGGCTGGGGTTCAGGCTTCAGAGTCACCTCATGTTACAAAGCCCCTAAACCCTCTAGGTTCAGAGCTGGTACTTATGTTTCTGTCCTCTTATTTGGCCTCAGGAATTTTACCCATTTTATGGATGAAGATGGCAATATAATTGGCTATAAGTGGCACCACTTTTAATAGCAGAACTCAACTTTAAGATTCTTTAATGTGTCACACCCTTACACAGGCATAAATGCAGGCAAAACACCAATGCACAAAAATAAAAGATAAGTCATCCTTAAAAACAAACAAACAAACAAATAGATTAAATAAGTAAATGATTACTGCTTCAGAGCCCAGTGAAGTAGCACAAACCTTTAATCCCAGGAAGGCAGGGACAGATCTCTGTGAGTTCAAGGCTGGCCTGGTCTACAACTTAGCCCAGAACAGGGGTACAGAGTAAGTACCTGTCTTAAACACACACACACACACACACACACATGCACACGTGCACACGTGCATGCACGCACACACACACACACACAAATGCATACTGGTTTCAGTGAGGAACTGGAGCATTTGAAGAGGACCCTTGGCTTGTGTAAATAAAGTCAACTCCGGGAGTTCAGGCTGAGCAGTAACAGCAGCAAGATCTGGAGAGAGGGGATTCTGGGAAAGGAGCCCATCTTGCTGAGCCCCACACTGGCTTCATATCAGGTGAGTCACAGCCACTGTGACTAAGATGGAGATCTCACCCTGACAGAACAGCAGCAGACTTCCCTGCAGTAGTGAGGGTGAAAGTGCCTTTCTATAGGGAGCCTTATTCTAGCCCAGCACTTCTTAAACATTCATGTGCTTGTAAGGCCCTGGCCCTTTTAAAAAATGTAGATTCTGCTTTAGAAGGTCAAGGGAGTGGGGAATGACTGCATTTCTAACAAGCAACATGGTGCCTGGGCTGCTGAGCTGCAGGACAGGGCTGCAGGGGAGGAAATCACATTAGCTATGTCTCTACTCTCCTCACAGACAGGGCAAGCTGTGTGGCCAGCTGGCATGATATCTGCCTGGTAGCTTTCTCCACCCCCACCCCAGCTATGTGGCTTATTAGTCTATAATTTTTTCGATGACACTGACAGTTCTTGGGGTTATCCCACCCAAAGTTAAATAAAACAGCTGCAAGACCATTCCACATCTTTGCTGGGAGTCTAAAATTACCCAGCAACCCACCTGTCCTAATTTTTGTGAGGATTTCCCCTCTTGAGAAGACACTAGATCCCATTCTGAAGAACACGCTGGTTCTCTTGCTTGGTACAAACTAATGAAGTGGCCTTATAAATCAGTGTTCTGTGCCCTTGGGTGGCAGAGTACTTGATAACCTTGAATGAACTAAATAAAATGGAGTTTCTGAAACTATAAGCCAGAGGAACAGCCCGTGAACTCCACCAAGTATATGAGAAAGGGCTGTTGACTAGCTAGTCCTCACAGCTCTGCTCTGGACTCTCCTGTAGACAGGCCATGAATAGGTTAGAGCAAAGGTAGGATTTTTCTTTTTCTTTTTTTCTTTCTTCTTTTTTTTAATGTTTTGGCCTTTTTTTTTAAAGATTTATTTTATTTATTTTATGTGTATGAGTACACTGTATCTGTACAGATGGCCGTGAGCCATCATGTGTGTGGCTGCTAGGAATTGAACTCAGGACCTCTGCGGGCTCGCTTGCTCAGGCCCACAATTCACTGTAGCTGTCTTCAGACACACCAGAAGAGGGCGTCAGATCTCATTACGGGTGGTTGTGAGCCACCATATGGTTGCTGGGATTTGAACTCAGGACCTTCGGAAGAGCAGTCAGTGCTCTTACCCACTGAGCCATCTCACCAGCCCTTTACTTTTTTTTAAATTATTTATTTATTATATGTAAGTACACTGTAGCTGTCTTCAGACACCCCAGAAGAGGGTACCAGATCTCATTACAGATGGTTGTGAGACATCATGTGGTTTCTGGGATTTGAACTCATGACCTTCAGAAAAGCAGTCAGCGCTCTTAATTGCTGAGCCATCCATCTCTCCAGCCCCCAAAGGTAGGATTTTTCTAAAACAAATATGACTACAAATGTCACAATTGCAAACAAACAAATCCTACTAAGAAACAAACACAAAAATTACTGTCTTTCCTAGCTCCCCTCTAGCTGCCCACTTCTTTAGTCACAAGACACGAAGGGACGGGTCCTGAAGTGTATGTTTAGGGAACTTTGATTGGGAGTCTGATTAAAGTTCTGTTGAGTGTGGCAATAGACTCAGCCTACTTCCCCCTTTCCATTTGTCTGATCCCCAGCAAGCTCACGCAGGCAGGGAGGGTGGGTGCTGGAACTAATCATCAATCAACTCTTGCCTAGGACAGACTCTAAGATCATCCTGACACCAGTGGTTCTAATCAGGATGTTTCTGACCCACCCAGAACTTTCTCAAGAACTGTACATGTAGATACCACTCCAGCCTATCTGAATATCTCTGGGCAGTTTCTGGGGAGGGGGGAGTGCAGCCTTGGCCTTGGCCAGTTTCTCTCTAGATGGTAGGCACAGTCACTAGTCTGTATGGAGACCTGAGCAGCAGAGGGCACCTATCCAGTGCCAGAGACTGTAGTGCCACATCATGTACCAAAGTCTGAGCTTGCTCTGGGACCGACCATCTGCTGGCCCCTACTTCCTGTCTCAGGAATGCCTCTGATTTTCCACTGGTTCACAGAATAGACTCTATGACAAAGGTTGTCTGTGCCTTCATTGTGCTCATGTCCCCGTTCTTCTCCTCTTGTTCACTGGTGTTTTGATAAAATATCAGGTGTCTGCTTGAACCTAAGTAATAAAGAGTTTCTCCAGAGTATCCCTTGAGCTCTCTCTGATGGTGTATCCATCAAGTGCCTACAGGGGAGAGGTGCTTCCAACGTGCGCCTTTCTTGTCCAGCAATAGAAACATTGGGAATATTAGGAGAAGCATTCTTTTTTTTTTTTTTTCTCGAGACAGGGTTTCTCTGTGTAGCCTTGACTGTCCTGGAACTCATTCTGTAGACCAGGCTATCCTCGAACTCAGAAATCCACCTGCCTCTGCCTCCCAAGTGCTAGGATTAAAGGCGTGTGCCACCAATGCCCAGCAAGAGAAACATTTTTGTTTCGTGATTAGATGTCATAGACAAAAGGACAGCATAGAAGGTCCACTAAAATCTTCTCCCTATAATTACCCATTTCCAAGAGCTTTTATAGAAACAAACTAGCTCTGAGGTGTACACATACCTAACTACGTGATGAGCTGAAGGTCAGATGCTATACATTCCCATTCAGACTCCTGTGATAGTCATAGGATTTTCTCAGACTCTCTCTCTCTCTCTCTCTCTCTCTCTCTCTCTCCTTCTCTCTTTCTCTCTCTCTCTTTCTCTCTCCCTCCTCACTGTGAAAGTGTGTATTTATGTGCTTTCTTTAAATTTCAGAGCCTTATTCTCAGGTGCCTGGGTGACCCACTCAAATTCAACCCACCAAAAAAATCAGCCCAGCATCCGTTCATCCCACAGGGCGAGAACAAGACCACTACCACACATTTAAGCCAAATTTGAAGTAAGCTTTAATTAAATACTGGCCAGGAGGATGGTCTCTAGCTGGGACTGCTCTGGGGCTCTCTTCAGAAAACGGCCATGAGTTTTTCATGGACTTAAAAATGCAAATCCCACATTTTATAGTATTTCTCATCAGGTCCAGTCAGGGGAAAGCATATAGCATACATCCTGACCTATTTCTTACACACATACCTCCTGCCCACATGGGATCAAGTATATCCAGAGTAGATGGGTCAAACAAGCACAGGACAAATGAACATACTCTTAACTGCCTTGACTACAGACCGAACCCTTTACTGGAAAGGTATATTGCTCCTGTGTCGGTCTCCCATTAGCCTGCAAGATGTATTGCAAGGTTCTTCCTATTCCTTAGGCTGATGTTTCTGCAGCCTGTGTTCTCTGCTTTCATGCTTTGTAGATTTAGGGAAGAGCCTTTACAGGCCTGGGGGCCTCTCCCCATAGCCATCTCTAGGTTTTCAATAAATGTTTCTTTCTTTTTTTTTTTTTAAACTTTTAAAGATTTGTTTATTGTTATATGTTAGTACACTGTAGCTGTCTTCAGATCTCATTACGGGTGGTTGTGAGCCACCGTGTGGTTGCTGGGATTTGAACTCAGGACCTTTGTAAGAGCAGTCAGTGCTCTTAACCACTGAGCCATCTCACCAGCCCTCAATAAATGTTTCTAAAATGGAGCTCCTATGGACCCGAGCTCAAGCCAAACAAGCTCTCTGGGAAATCAGTTCTTCAGGCCAGAAGCTCTGAAGGAAGAGACTTTGGAGACCGCTAGTGTTTAACATCGAACAGAGTCCAGTATCTTCCCTCTCTTGGGAAGAGTTCCAACTTTCCACAAGGAAATGAAACATTCGCACATCCTGTTTTGATTCTTCAGTCACTTCTTGAGAAGTGTGGGGACATAGGTTTGGCCTGGCTTGTGTTGTGTGATGGATTCGCTCTGCAGGACACCAGGCTGTGCTCTGAGGAGGAGGCCGAGGAAGACTGTGAGGACTTTAGCATCCACCCTCAACTTTCACCCCCACAGTTGTAAAGGTATTCAAGGCAGCTATGAGACCAAATGAGCCCAGCTTGGGAACTCATTTTAAGTTGTCTAATTGCCTTAGAGATACTGATCTGGGTATATCTTGTGCCCTGAAGTCTTGCTTAACTCTACCAGTAAAATGGAAAGAATCTGATCTCCTGCAAGTTTGAGCAGGGCCACTGAGTCAGGTGATAGCGTGATTTGGTAGCCACGCAGCTCTGGAACGTGGAAGATTGCAAACATGTCAGAGAGCGCTGTGTTGGGGGCTGTCAAAGGTGAGGTCAGAGTGACATTGAAGCTAACCATGATGTTTTCTGCTCAAACGTCTTGTTCCCAGCTCCCATCCCGGTTACACCGAGTGAGCCCTCCACTCCTGACTTCCTGGCCTCACTCCTCCTGTCCACCTTCTCCATCCGACACATGGGTGATCTCTCCCTGGAGATTGATATGGCTGCCATCTATTCCTCCCTTCTTCCCCAATGCTTCTTCAGACTCTACCCTTCACTGGCCATGACTCCCCAAACATCTCTCTTCATCTTGTCTTGACACCTGTCAGTCGCTGGGACCCGCTTCATGCCAGAAACCACAGTGCCATATTTATTTGCTCCTATCACATCCTGTCCTGTTCTAGCTTAAGAGTCATCTCCAAGTGAAATGCAAAACTAGTGGACCAGGTGGTGGTGGCGCAAGCCTTTAGTTCTGGCACTTGGGAAGCAGAGGCAGCAGATTTTTGAGTTCCAGGACAGCCTGGTCTACAGAGTGAGTTCTAAGATATCGAGAGCTACACAGAGAAACCCTGTCTGGAAAAAAAACAAACAAATAAAAATTAAAATAAAATGAAAAGAAATTCAAAAGAGATTATAGTGTCCTGTGTCACTTTGACAGAAATGTCTGCTTTACCAGAAGCAACAATGTCAGAAAGGATAACTCTTTTTTTTTTTTTTTTTTTTTTTTTTTTCGAGACAGGGTTTCTCTGTGTAGCCCTGGCTGTCCTGGAACTCACTCTGTAGACCAGGCTGGCCTCGAACTCAGAAATCCACCTGCCTCTGCCTCCTAAGTGCTGAGATTAAAGGCACGCACCACCACCGCCCGGCTTAATTTTTCTTTTGAGGCAGGGTCTCTCTGTGTAGTCCTGGAACTTGCTCTGTAGACTAGGTTGGCCTCAGACCAAACTCAGAAATCTGCCTGCCTCTGATTCCCGAACACTGTGATTAAACATGTGCCTGGCAATAACTCATTTTCTATGAAATGCATTTTTATGGCCATCTGCCTGGTACTATGTCTGGACTTTGGGAAGGGGTACATTTACATGGCCTGGGAGAAAGTACTAAACCGGAATGAGTGTCCTTGGATTCAATTTCAGTGCTGCTGTTTATAAAATTGAAGGGTCCATATCTCTTGTCCAGCCACACGTTTGCTTTCCTACAGTTTCCCACAACCTTAGATCCATGAGCACTGGAAAGGATAAGATTCACAGAGGGTCATTAAATTTAGATTCAGGAATTAGCTGAAAAGTTGTGCGAGGTTGCTTTTAGTTGCTGTGATAAACACCGAGACCAAAAGCAACCTGGGGGAAGGAAAGGGTTTCTATCATCTTCGACCTTTCAGGAGGCAATCAAATTAAAATATTAATGGATTGATAAATGTAGTGCCCAGCTAGAGAGATGGCTAAGTGGTTAAGAGCACTCGCTGCTCTTCCAGAGGACTCAAGTTCAGTTTGTAGCACCCGCATCAGGCAGCACACGAGCACCTATAACTCCAACGCTAGAGGATCTGAGGCTACTCTTCTGGCCTCCAGAAGTACCCGCACACACCCTGCTGTGGCGTGTCTCTTCCTGTTGCACACTAAGCTGGACTGGAGGGAGGGAAGCTTAACCGGATGCTGCTGTTGGGTGCAGTGCAGGATCTCAGTCAGTGATGGGTACACAGGCAGTGAACACACTGGATCAGTTATTGGGGAAAAGGGAGGTATTTATACCCCTGGGGAGGTGGTCAGGGTCTCTGGGGCAAGGTTTGTGTGGTCCTGTATCATTGGCCAGGGCAGGGATGTTGTGTGATGCTTCATCTACAGACTTGGGGGCTGTAGGGGTGGGAAACCTTATAAAGTCAAACAAGGAGTGAAGCCTGAATTGTCAGGGTATACATTCTTACTAGGGTTGATGGTGAGGGAGCCAGCTTTATGGCGCCAACTCCTGCCATCCTCATGTTTGAGATAATTAGTGTTAAAGCTCCCTCAATCCTTCCTCCATAATCCTGGGCCATTGCAGTCCCACAATACCCCACCCCCAAACACAAAAATAAAAAATAAAATATTTTTTCGAGATGGGGTTTCTCTGTGTAGCCCTGGCTGTCTTGGAACTCACTCTGTAGACTAGGCTGGCATGGAACTCAGAAATACTCCTGCCTCTGCCTCCTGAGTGCTGAGATTAAATGTGTGCGCCACCACCTTCCCACTAGCCTATAGCTGAATTTGAACTCGGTTGTTATTTTAAAAAGAGACAATAGCTCCTTCTTTACTTTTACCTTTAAGGGGGAGGAAAGCCTTCTGGTTACTAGAGATGACAGTTTCTATGAGTATGAGATATTTAAATAATAATAGTAATAATAAATAAAGTATAAAGTTTTCTTATAAAATCTCTACTTACAGGGTGTAGAGCCACATGTCACAGATATCTACAGGACATTTCCACATCCACTTACCCTGTACAGCTCCTGAAAAGACACAGAGACCTGGTAATTTTTATTAACAAGCTGCTGGCACTCTCCTGGGCGAGTTCTGAGGTATTCTAACCTGACTTGGCTGTTAAAACCAGATAAATGCCCCACTACTTGCCATTTGAGTCTTACTCTGGCTTGCTCTATTCCATGTGTGTCCTCCAGATGAATCCTCCGTGGTCTCCACATGCTTTCATACCTGCCTTCTCTTCCCTCCAACTGCCACATGTTCCTTCTTCTCCTGGACCCTCACCTGCCTTAATGAACTCCTTCACCTGGGTCTCCTCCCTTAGACTCCTGGCTGCGACCAGAAGTCCAGCCTTTCTATCTCTGCCCAGTCATTGGCTGTTCAGCCTTTTATTAACCCATCTGAGATCATCAGGGAGCATTTCTTTACACAAACTCGATAAGGGAGTTTCTTCAATATTCATGACAATGCCCACATCTGTAACTAGATCGATCTGGGGTCACAGAAGTCAGCATCTGAATACACAGAGCACCCCCTCTTCCACTAAATGACCAGAGGAACCCTTCTTCTACAGACCCGGACCCGACCCCTTTCTGAGAAGGACCTCTTCAGCTTGAAGCAGTTAGGGAAGAGTCAGTGCTCCTGTCCCCTCTTCTTTTGGTGTCTCTGTCCCCTACCCTTTTTCTATGCTTTTTGACTTTGGAATGACAGAGTGCTGTGGTTGTAAAGGTAGGATTCCTATGAGCAGCTGACCTTCTCAATTACTATAATCAGCCCAGAAAGGAATGTCCATCTCACAAGATAATTTGCTTTCACCTTAGGCAAATAATCGCATGAAGGAAAGGCTGCAGACCCCCACATAGGCCCCTATGGCTGCAATGATTTCCTCATTCCCAAGCGCCTCACCCCATACCCTATAAAGGGTTCCAGTTAGCCTTGCCCCTTTGCAGAGCCCTCCATTTCCTCCCCATGAGAGAGGCTGCCCCTTTTACTGCTTGCTAATAAACATCGTCTCACCTGTTGAGGTCACACTATGGTCACCTGTTGAGGACACACTCTGAGTCTTTAAGGAGCCTCAAAAACCTAAGAGCCATGCTGTTTTGGAATGCTCCTCCAATCCCCTAAACTAAAAGTAACTCGATTTCAAGTTGTTTTCCTAGAGTCTTGCTTCTCTGTTCCATCAATCCCAGTAATGGCCACCACATAGATATTTATTAGTCATCTGACACTCCTTAACCCATGACACACCCTACCTTCCTAGCTACCCCTAGCAGTGGCTGACCTCAGGCCAAAAAAGGAAAAAGAATCAGTTCCTACCCCTCTTCTTTTCTGCCTTCTAACTATCCTAGCCCATAAGGAGATGCCAAGTTATAATTTCCATACTACAGACTCCTTGTTAGGCCTTTTCCCATGTCATAGTTGAGTCACTTGCCCCTTCCTGCCTTATACATGACAGCCATGTGGTGAGGGTATGTATGGGCCCACTGTTGTAGGATATTTGATCACACTTTGATCTTCGAGATTGTGTTATTTATTGGGAAAACCCGTTTTTAGTTGTGGTGTGGCTCAGCCTTAGCACACACCTTTAATGAAAGAGTCTTCTGCTTGAATACTGTAAACAGGATTAAATAAAGTCAACCATAGGTCAAAAGGCAGAGCGAGCAACCAGTTGACAGAAGTGAACACAGGATGATTAAGGTAAAAACCATAGAGAGTAAGAGGGAGTCAGGAGGTCAGATGGAGAGATGCACAGGAAGTAGAAGGGAGGGACACTCAGTTTGAAGGAAGGGTTTTGAGATGGCATGAGTGAGGGCTGAAGGGGAAGGTCAGCTGGGTACTTACCTGCCTCTCTGAGCTAGCAGGCTTTCGCCCCAGCACCTGGCTCCCAGAACGTCATTGGTAAAATGGAACGATTGAGATTTTGTTAAAAAACAAAGAAATAAAAAAAACCACTATGAGGCACAACCCACACAGACTCAGAACTCATGCCAGCTGCAGACAAACTCAAGAGTCCTCAAGGAGAGAGTTAAGTAATATTAAAAGAAAAAATCTTTCCCATATTAAGGATGAGAAATATCATAATACAGGATGTTAGGACCCTGCATAGTGATACTTTAGATGGCTTGAAATAGAAGCAGAAAATGAAAAGATAAATGGCTTAATTGAGGTTGACATAATATCCATAATAATTACGATTAGTCTGGTAATTCATACTTTATCCTTACTAGCCATACTGAATATATTTTGGGGCCAAATATGAAAACTGGATTGATAAGACACACGTCTTAGAGAGACTTACAGATGAAAATAAGAAAGTATTTAGACACAGACAGAAATTTAGACAAGATCATATCATGCCACTGCATGATGAAACTAAAGAGGGCCAAGGTTGTTAGAAAACCAAGCTTAGTTTATCCAGGTACTATAAAAGAACTACCAGCATATTATAGGTACCCTCAAGGTTATGAAGGAGTTAAATGGATTCCTATATACATATTAGAATTGAGGAGATTTAAGGAAGTAATCATTTCATATGGTATGCATTCACCCTACGTGAAGCAGATACTAAATTTATGGGCAACTCAGAACAGAATTATCCCCCAAGATGGGAAAAATTTTCAACAGCAATATTGGAAGCTGGTCCTCAGCTTCAATGGCAAACATGGTGCAAAGAGGAAGCTAGGGCCCTAGAATGAAATAGGGCTAGAGGTATTAATAATTCCCAGGATCACTTGCTAAGTGAAGGTCAATATGCTAAGTTACAAAGACAATATGAAATGGATGCTATGTGCACCTTGATGCTATGTCATTTAGCAGGCTTAAATGCTTGGGACAAGGTTGAAGAATCAGGGAAGAGGTCTGAATCATTTACTAAAATTATACATGTCCCCAAAGAAGCCTTCACTCATTTCTTGCAAAGATTGACTTCAGCTGTAAATAGAGGGGCTGGAGAGATGGCTCAGCGGTTAAGAGCACTGACTGCTCTTCCAGAGATCCTGAGTTCAACTCCTAGCAATCACATGGTGGCTCCCAACCATCTGTAATGGGATCTGATGCCCTCTTCTGGTGTGTCTGAAGACAACTACAGCTGGGCAGTGGTGGTACATGCCTTTAATCTCAGCACTTGGGAGGTAGAGGCAGGTAGATTTCTGAGTTCGAGGCCAGCCTGGTCTACAGAGTGAGTTCCACGACAGCCAGGGCTACAAGAGAAACCCTGTCTCAAAAAACCAATAAACAAACAAATAAATAAATAAATAAATAAATAAATCTAAAAAAAAGAATAGTATTGGGTTCAGAAATCAGACAAATATTAATTGGATCTTTGACTTTTGAAAATGCTAATTCAGAATGCAAAAGGGTTACTGGTTCTTTAAAGAAGCTAAACAAGAAGGGGGAATAAAATAGTCATGAGAGACAGATGGAGGGAGGGAACTGAGAGGGAGAGAGGATGGGTAGGGGAATGGGGGGGTCAGGATCAAGTGTGTGGAGGGTCAGGATCAAGTGTGGGGAGAAATGGTTAGATGGCCATTAAAATGAATGGAAATCTGCAACTGATCAGGGTGTGGAGGTGGGGGAGAACTCCAGGACGAGATAGAGACCTGGCATAAGGGAAGTGCTCAAGAATTAATGGGGGCAACCTTAACTGTGACTTACTACATTGGGGATATAGATCCTGAAGAGGCCATCTCCTGTAGCCAGGTAGGAACCCCAGTGGAGCAATAGAGACACAAATCCACCCACAAAACTTTCAACACAAAATTTACCCTGTCTACAAGAAATGCAGGCACAGAAGATGGAGCAGAAGCTAAGGGAATGGTCAACCAATAACTGGCCCAACTTGAGACCCATCCCATGGGCAAGCACCAGTCCCTAACACTATTAACAATCCTGTGGTAAGGAATAAGGGTGCATCCGCCTTGGGTTAAAACCATGGAGTTTGGGGCTGGAGAGATGGCTCAGTGGTTAAGAGCACTGACTGCTCTTCCAGAGGTCCTGAGTTCAATTCCCAGCAACCACATGGTGGCTCACAACCATCTGTAATGGGATCCGATGCCCTCTTCTGGTGTGTCTGAAGACCACAACAGTGTACTCATATACATAAAATAAATAAATCTTTAAAAATAAAACCATGGAATTTCTTCTTACATTCACCTCTGGCCACTTTTCCCTGCCTCGTGTGTACTATCTTCTGCTATGTCTGGGCTAACCTGACTCAAACGTTTCTCTTCAAGAAGGGGTATGCTTTGTAGTGTCTGTAGTGTGTTTTGGGAGCCCATATTGCCATGTGACAAAGTCAATGCGTTTCCTATATCAGTATTGTGGTTGGTTTTAATGTCATATTGCCACAGATTAGAATCACTAAGTATTAGTATAGGAGAAGGCTATGCTTTACTCTATACTATACTGTACTGTTATATGCTGCATGTTATGCAAAGTATGATAAAAATGAGATGTGACCAAATAACACTTTACCCTTGTGGTTTTCCTCTCTCCAGCTCCAAACCCAGGCTAATGAGAAGAATATCAGACAGATACCAACTGAAAAACATCTTATTAACCAGCAGTTCTCAAACTGTGGATCAGAACCCCTTTGGCAAATCTCTAACTCCAAAAATATTTATATTACAACTCATAATGGCAACAAAATTTCAGTTAGGAAGTAGCAACAAAAATAATTTGATGGTTGGGAGTCACCGTAACATGAGTGTATTAAAGGGCCACAGCATCAGGAAGGCTGAGAACCGCTGATATTAACTACTTGATCTATGGCTGGAAAGATGGTCCATCAGTTAAGAGCACATCCTGCTCTTGTACAGGCCCCACGTTTGGCTCCCAGTGCTCACTCATATCAGGCTTCTCACAACTGCTTGTAACTCCAGCTTCAGGGAACATCATGTCTCTGGTCTCTCAGGTACTCACATACCTTGCGTTAGCATACACACACACACACACACACACACACACACACACACACACATGAAATTTAAAAACTAAATAAATGAACCTGAAATATTTGATCTGTATTCCTCAAAATTGCCAAATGTACTCAAAATAAAAAAGAGTTAAGAAATGCTCACATTTTAGGAGAGACAAAAAAGAGATCATGTCAGGATGACCTATGATATTCTAGAGGAAATTCTAAAACAAAAACAGAGCAGTAAATAAGACACTGAGGTAATCCAAGTTAGTACAGAGTTTAATTAAAATATTGGGCTGACGAAACATCGTTTTAACTTTTATTATTTAAAAGTATATGCATGTGTGTGTGTGTATGAGAGAGAGAGAGACAGAGAGACAGAGACAGAGAGACAGAGAGACAGAGAAGAGAGAGACAGAGAAAGAGAGAGACAGAGAGAAAGAGAGAGAGAGTACACGTAAATGTGTCAGACCCTCTGGAGCTGGAATTACAAATGATTGGTCGTGAGCTGCCTGAAGTAAGTACCAGGAACCTAACTCAGGTCCTCTGAAAGTGCAGCAAGTGTTCTAAATAAATGTACTTTAAAAATTAAAACAAAAAAACCTAACAAACAAAAGGAAGCTTGAGGGCTGGAGAGATGGCTCAGAGGTTAAGAGCACCGACTGCTCTTCCAGAGGTCCTGAGTTCAATTCCCAGCAACCACATAGTGGCTCACAGCCATCTGTAATGAGATCTGATGCCATCTTCTGGAGTGTCTGAAGACAGCTACAGTGTACTCAAATATACATATAATAAGTAAATATATCTTTAAAAAACAAACAAACAAATAACAAAAGGAAGCTTGTCATGATGGTACATGCCTGTAATCTCAGCATGTAGGAGGTAGAGACAAGAGGATCAGGAGTTCAAGGCCAGCCTGAGCTATATGAGATTCTATCTCAAATAACAAACAAGATAAACCAAAAATGGAATAAGGTAGAATTCTGTGCATTGGCAACAAGTGGGTCAGTGAGCTGGCTCAGCGGGAAAGTGCTTGCCACAAAAGTCCTGAGTTCAAGTCCCAGAACCCATGTAAAAGTAGGAGAGAATAGACTCCACAAAGTTGTCCTCTGACTTCCATATACATGCTTTATCAAATAAGAAAGAACAAATTTTATTGTGCATAAATAATGGCACAATTTTCCAAAGCAAGCTGTGATGTGGCATATTTAATATATTACATTTCTATTATAGGAACATTAATAATTTCATGTTCATATATTCTTAAACTTATTCCTGAAAGGGCACACAAGATTTTTTTTATTAGATGTTTTCTTTATTTACAATATCTCCTTTCCCAGGTTCCCCTCCAAAAAATAAAAATAAAAATAAAATAAAATAAAAAAACAAAAACTAAAACAAACCCCTGCCCCCTCCCCCTTCCCCCTGGTCACCACCCCATCCCCTCCTGCTTACTGGCCCTGGCATTCCCCTACACTGGGGCATAGAACCTTCACAGGGCCAAGGGCCTCTCTTCCCATTGATGAACGACTTGGCCATCCTCTGCTATACATATGCTGCTGGAGCCATGAGTCCCACCATGTGTACTCTTTGGTTGGTGGTTTAGTCCCTGGGAGCTCTAAGGGTACTAGTTAGTTCACATTGTTGTTCGTCCTATGGGGCTACAAACCCTTCAGCTCCTTGGATCCTTTCTCTAGCTCCTTCACTGGGGACTCTGTACTCAGTCCAATGGATGGCTATGAGCCTCTACTTCTGTATTAGTCGGGCACTGGCAGAGCCTCTCAGGAGACAGCTATATCAGATCAGGCTCCTGTCAGCCAGCACTTGCTGGCATCCACAATAGTGTCTAGATTTGATGATTGAATATGGGAAGGATTCCCAGGTGGAGCAGTCTCTGAATTGTCCTTCCTTTATCCTCTACTTCATAGTTAGTCTCTACAACTCCTTCCATGGGCATTTTGTTTCCCCTTTTAAGAAGGAACGAAGTATCTACACTTTGGTCTTCCTTCTTCTTGAGTTTCTTGTGGTTTGTGGGACACACAAGATTTTTTTTTTTTTTTTTTTTTTTTTTTTTTTTTTTTTTTTTTTTTTGGTTTTTTGAGACAAGGTTTCTTTGTGTAGCCCTGGCTGTCCTGGAACTCACTCCGTAGACCAGGCTGGCCTCGAACTCAGAACTCAGAAATCCACCTGCCTCTGCCTCCCAAGTGCTAGGATCAAAGGCGTGCGCCACCACCGCCCGGAGGACACAAGATTTTTAAAAATAGATTTATTGTGCTAGGTTATTGCTAGATGTTCTGTGCATTCTGGGCCAGCTCTTTAACAGTCGAGTTACACCCCTGCTCTATATACTTTTATCATTTTGTTTTGTTTTGTCGAGACACAGCCTTTCTTTGTAGTCCTGGCTTTCTTGGAGTTCACTGTGTGGACCAGACTGTCCTCAAACTCACAGAGATCCTCTTGCCTCTGCCTCCTGAATGCTGGGATTAAAGTATATGCTACCACACTTAGCTAAACAAAGAAATCAGGTGCTACAGAACTGCAACGGATTTTAGAAACTTCTGATTAAATTTATGATTAGTGTCTTTAAAAGAAAACAAAGTTTTCATATTCACACACACACACACACACACACACACACACACACACACTTCCCGCCACCTGCTGTCCACATTCCAGAGAGAAGCTTTGGTGCTGAGTGGGCTATGGAAGCAGGATTCAATGATCCTGCCTTAGGCTTAGACATTCAGGAGTGGCCTTGTGATTTCCTCATGTCTGTGTCTATTAGAAGGTTTTGGTCGTGTGGTTTCTGTCCTTGTCCTTAGGCACGGCTCTCTGTATTTGCACTGAAGTGGAGGGACACTGTAAGATCTTAAAAGTTTTATAGAGCATATGAACTCTGTGGTGAAGGGCAAATAACAAAATAAGATGAAAACAGAAGGCCAGGGTTCAACTTAGCACTCGGTGAGAAAGTTCTCCAGACTCAGTGCTAAGGAAGTAAGTTTGGGAATTTCCCTCAGCCCACAGAACTCTTGTAAAATCTTATGTGAGAAAGCAATGAATGCAGAAGCTAAAAAACTAAGCAGTGGTCTCTTCCACAGAACACTCATCATTCCTGACTCAAAATATCAGCAACACGTTACTTTCTCTTTTCCTCCTTCTTTTCTTTCTTTCTTTCTTTCTTTCTCTCTTTCTTTCTTTCTTTCTTTCTTTCCTTCCTTCCTTCCTTCCTTCCTTCCTTCCTTTCTTTTCTCTCTTTTCCTATCCTTTTCTTTTCTTTTCTTTTCTTTTCTTTTCCTTTTTTCTGTTTTCCTTTCCTTCCTTTTCCTTTTGTTTTTTTAAAGCAGTGGCTTTCTGTGTAGCCCAGGCTGGCTTGAAACCCATCATCCTCCTGGTCTGCCTTCCCTGTCCCCTTATGCAGATTTTACTTCTAGATAGATCCACAGTAGGTAGGTAGTAATCAAAACCTTGTAACTTGAAATTAAAAGAAGAAAGTTGAGAAAAGGCAAAGAGGCAGAAGCAGGAGGATCTCTGTGAGTTCAAGGCTAGCCAGTGAGTTTAATTAGCAGACAGTTGGAACAATGTAGATAGACTTAAAGAGACTCTGTCTCAATAAACAAACAAACAAACAAATAAGTGGAAGAAAGAAAGCAGCAAGCTTTATTTTTTGTTTGTGTAGTGCTTGTGTATTTAGGTAGCACAGACATTACAACTAATAGAGTACAGAGGTGATACTCCATGTCTCGACACCTCAAAACAAAGCAAAACATAATTACAGGTGGTTTAAGGGTATAAATGTGAAGGGCCAGACTATTAATCAATTGAAGAAAACAATAGAGAAGATGTTGCTGAGTCTGATGGGATAGGCCATCAGTCAGAAGCCACAGTCAGAAGGACCACGAGTTCAAGGCTAGCTCGGGCAACTCAATGAGACCCTCTCTCAAATTTAAAAGTAAAAAAAAGAGGGTAGAAAGAGAGATAGACCAGTAGGTAAAATGCTTGCTTTGTAAACATGAGGACCTGAGATCTTCAGAACCCATGATTTATGTGAATGTGGAGAGCTTTGAGGGCCTGCTTCTAGGAATTTGGCAGGAGTTTGACATTGGGCTAGGACACAGACGTGGGCTCAAGATGGATACAGCTGAGGAATGTGTTACCTCCTCCTCCGTCTCGGGAAGAGAGGAAGCAGGAGAGGGGCCCAGCCACCACCAACAGCAGAGTTCCAGAAGAGAAATTCCCTAGCACCAAGCTCTCTACCCCCTACCAGAGTTCAATCACATTGCATGTAGACACGGTTCCATGTAACTCTGACCAGAGCCCAGCACCGGAAAAGGGCCTTACAGTATTTAATGTCACCCAGAAAGGCGTGTCCTCTGATCAAAAGGGAGTTTTTTGTTTTACTGTGATTTGTATTTGTCTATTTTTGGGACATCACAAAAGAGAAGATGCATTTGGCCAGGCGGTCCAGTGCAGAGGGTGGTGTGGAGGTGTGGAGGTGTGGTAGTCACCCAGAGAGAAGGAGAAACCTTGGAGGAGTTTTGTTGCTTTGGTTGTTTGAGACAGGGTTTCTTTAGGCAGTAGCCCAGACTATCCTGCCTCTTGCTGTGTAGACCAGGCTGACCTTGAACTCCTCAGAGATCTCCCTGCCTCTGCCTCCCAAGTACTGGGATTAAAAGCATGTAGCACCAGCCCTGGTACCTCGTGGGATTTTTATGGAAATCATTTTATACAGTGTTCTGGAAATCATAATTCATAGGGCTTTTCTTTACTCATATGAAGGAGGAATATTGGATCCATCGAGCTTCTATGGAATGCGATTAATTAAAAATCAGTACCAGGGGCAAGAGAAATGGCTCAGCTGTTAGGAGTCCTGACTGTTCTTCCAGAGGCCAAGGGTTCAATTCCCAGCATCCACATAGCAGCTCACTACTGTCCGAAACTCCAAGAACTGACACCTTCAAACAGACATATATGCGGGCAAATAACAATGCAACTATAAACAAGCAAACAAATAAATAAGCAAGTGAACAAAATCATTTTTAAATTTAAAAAATTATTCTAGATATGGTGGTGTCTATAATACTAAGGAAATGGGTATGGGAAAAACCATAAGACTCAATTTCTAGGCCAGTGAGATCCTCAAAAAGAAGCCAGGTGTGGTGGCACAGTCATGTAGTCCCAGCACCTAGGAGGCAGATGCAGGTGAATTTATGTGAAGTTCAAGGCCAGTCTGGTTTACCTAGGAGTTCTAGGCCAACCAGGCCTACAGGGTGAGACCCTTCATTCCAAACAGGATTGAATTCTGAAATGTTCCCAAATTACAGCTATGTCCTTCCACATTTCCTCTTTTGCAATTTTACTATCAAGTAAAATTATCAATTGAAACTAAAGAATTATCCCCACCCCATCCCCCAGAAAACTAACCAACCAACCAGACAGACAGAGAGACAGAAAGAAAGAATGGTGATAAGGAGGCTGAAATCAATCCAAAATACACTCAGACCAGATGAGACCAGGTCCAGACCAGGTGAGAAAGCCCAGGATTGTGGATAGAGGACCCTTCCCAGGGAGGAGCTGAGTCAGGTGCACCAGCCTACTGGCACCAAGGGACTTCTGTTAAAGGGACCAGTGAGCCTTACCGTACTGCAAATAAGCCTGTTCTCAAATGATCAAGTGTCTGAACTTTTTATTCCATAAGTATAGTCTCCATCACCACCACCATCGCCATCATATTACAATGACTACGGCTGCTGCTGCTGCTACCATTTTATGTGGATAGATGTTTTGCCTGCCTATATGTGTACCATGTGTGCAGTACCCACAGAGGCCAGAAGAGAGTGTCAGATGCCCTGGAACTGAAGTCACAGTCGCTCATTAGCTGCCATGTGGTGCTGGGACAGCTGTATTTGTAAGCTCTGAGCTATTTCTCTAGCTTCTCCATGTCCCTTAAATGCTAGGGCTTTGGGGGTGGGGGAGGGTGTCATTTGCTTGTGTCGTAAGAGTTTATGGGAAGGAAGTTTTGCCGGTCTCTAAAACAATATACAGAGTGGATTTCTTTTTAAGATGTATTTTATTTATTTTATGTGTATGAGTATACTGTAGCTGTACAGATGGCCATGAGCCATCATGTGGCTGCTGAGAATTGAACTCCCAACTGGCTCCGGCCCCGCTCACTCTGGAGTAATACACTGTAGCTGTTTTCAGACGCACCAGAAGAGGGTGTCCGATCTCATTACAGATGGTTGTGAGCCACCACGTGGTTGCTGGAATCCGAACTCAGGACCTTTGGAAGAACAGTCAGTGCCTTTACCCGCTGAGCCATCTCTCCAGCCCCACAGTGGATTGTTTAATAGGCCAGGCAACACAAAGGACACAGGCCATGCTGTCTTGCTACCCAATGGGACATGTCTAGGACTATGGTATCCAGGGATGAAAGCATATTGTTCCACTCTTACAAACCAGAGAATTGAGCAGCAAGTCCTGGGGTAAAGGCCTCTTTGGAGCTGCTGAACCATGGGTGGGCTTTGGGGATGCAGCTGAGACCATAGGAGCCCGGAGCTTAAACTCAGACAAGTCATTCCCTGCCTTATGATTTTCCACTTTGATTGCCGTCTTGGGGATCTGCCTAAACAGACACCTTGTCAGAGCAAAGGCTGGACACAGACAAGGGAGACAGCATCAGAGATGGATCCCTTAGGCTGACAGCTCACAGAAAGTCAGCCTGGCAATCAAACCAGGAACACTTGCATTTCCCCAAATCCACAAGGCTAGTGGCTACAGGCCTCCGTGAGAGGAAGTCAACTCGCGGGAGCCTGGACTGGTAAACTTTCTTCCTCTCCGCCATTGCTAACGTTCTCGTTAGTGTCCAGCCCTTAAGCCACACAGACAATGCTTTTTGTGCCATGGGAAAAATTCACTGTGTCAGGAAAACATATTACAACATCTTTTCAGGGTTACAGTGTCTCTTTACTTTGGGTCTTTATTTATCTTTCTGTCATGTGATTTAAATAGGACACAAGAAATAATTCTTTTTTTTTTCTTTTTTTGTTTGTTTGTTTGGTTTTTTGAGATAGGGTTTCTCTGTGTAGCCCTGGCTGTCCTGGAACTCACTGTGTAGACCAGGCTGGCCTCAAACTCAGAAATCCACCTGCCTCTGCCTCCCAAGTGCTGGGATTAAAGGCATGTGCCACCACTGCCCAGCAAGAAAAAAAATCCCCTGTGAGCCAGGCATGGTGACACATATCTTTAATCCCGCACCTGGGAGGTAGAGGCAGGCAGATCTTTGAGTTCAAGGCCAACTTGGTCTACAGAGCATGTTCTAGGACAGCTAGGGATACACAGGAAAACTGTATCTCAAAAATAAAATAAAATAAAATAAAATAAACCAACCAACCAATCAACCAGCAAACAAATAAATGAGGCCATAGAGAGATGGCTCAGTGGTTAAAAGTACTGGCTGCTCTTCCAGAAGACCCAAGTTTGATTTCCAGCATCCCCATGGTGTCTCATAATTGTCTGTAACTCCATTTCCAGTGAGGTTCTTACACCCAATTCTGGCCACCAAGGGCACAAAACACACATGTAGTGCACTGACATACATGCAACCAAAACACCCCATAAATGGAAAAATATAATAAGAATGCTGGGTTTTTTGAAAAACAAAAAACCACAGTGAGATTTATTTTAATAAAGTGGGTCATTTCACCCAACATGCCCAAAATTTACCATTCCGACAGACAATTAACATAACATTAACATGATATTTTATGTTCCCTTTTTCCCTATGAAGTCTTTACAACATGCTATGTATTTTATAGTCAGAGAACAACTCAAATATTTGCTGGCACATTTTGAGGGTTCACAGGGCCACTGGTTTAGCAGAAGCTTAGAGCACCAAGTCCGAATTTCCCTGTTTGACCTTCCAGATCTTTCTTTCCAACTGACCCAGGCATGCTTATCCTTACTCCTAACCATAGAGAAGAGGCCATAAAGAGCCCCTCTAAAGTTCCATCTAATCCCATGAGAGATGGCAAGGAACTTTAAGTCATAAGACTATTAATGGCAACAGGGAGACTTCCCTGACTTCCAGATCGGGTGTGTGGGGAGGGGCAGGTAAGCTGGTAAGTCCTGTAGCTTAGAAAAACTTGTCAGTGGAGAGAATTACCAGGGACAAATGGATGGTTCCTTCCCTGGTTCACTGAGGGTTTAGAGCATCTCAGCGCCTCAGAACTGGGTGCTGACGGTTAGTCACCCACAGCCAGCCTCATGACCTGCTCTGGTGGGGGGAGCTGGCCTTCCGTAGGAAACTGCTGCTGGCTATAAACCACAGGGATTTGGAGAGGATCACATGGATGGGGGTGGGGGGCGAGCCGAAGCTCCACAGATATACCACCAGCTCCCTGCTGTCTGTCACCCTAGGATAAGGCCAGGATCTCCCACGTGGAATGTCACCATCCTGTGGAAAGAAGGGGTTGGGGAGATAAATCACAGGAGAACAGAGGGCTTCCAAGCCCTGTCCTTGTGGAAATAAAGAGCAAAGGTAGTTTTTTTAATGGCCTGTTCCAGAGACAGGGTTTCTCTGTGTAGCCCTGGCTGTCCTGGAACTCACTTTGTAGACCACGCTGGCCTCGAACTCAGAAATATGCCTGCCTCTGCTTCCCAAGACGTGAGCTACCACTGCCTAGAATTCCCTAAACTTTCACACTGGCCAGAATCCCCCCAAGGAACTTGCTAGAATAACAACTCTGCTTCAGTATGTTTCAGTGAGGCCTCAATTCAGCTTCCTAACCTTCTCCCATGGGACAGCTCCTGCTGGCCTAAGGAATATATTTTTGAGCAAGAGTGTATATGTCTTCCAACAGGAGAATGACCTAAAAGCAGAGGCCGAGTCAGACTGGGTAGGGCTCCTGTCCACCAAGATGGCTGGAGCTGGCAGTGATAGCTCTCACTATTCTGTGCCTGGGACATCCACTCATTTAATTCTATGACTCTCTCTCTCTCCCTCTCCCTCTCCCTCTCCCTCTCTCCCTCCCC
>NW_022196894.1:30177005-30182953 GCF_008632895.1 Mastomys coucha | reverse complement strand
TTTTTTTTTTTTTTCTCTAGAGACTGCATTAGCCAGGTAGGCCCAGGGATTTTTGTTTTGTTCTGTCTGTTGTAGCATCTGTGGTTCTGAACTGCAGGTTGAGTCCCTGAATGCTCTTCCAGGTTCAACATATCCGGTCTCCAGTTCAGTCTGTGGCCTGACTTCAGACCTCCTGGGGCCTCAGCTCCCTCGTTTATAATGGAAGGGTGTGCTCTCTGCCTTTTCTTTTCTCTCTCTCTCTCTCTCTCTCTCTCTCTCTCTCTCTCTCTCTATCTCTATCTCTCTCTCTCTCTCTCTCTGGTTGTATGCTTATATATCTGTATATGTGCACATGTTCATATGTATGTGAATACACCTGTATGTATGTATGTGAATACACCTATGCACATGTGTGTGGAAGAGAACAACCTGGGCTGTCTTGATCCTCAGACTGTCATGGGGCAAAGACCCCAAAGACCACTCAACAAAACCAGGGTCCACATTTGAGAGTCTTTAGGAAGCAAAAAATTGGTAGGTAGCTGGAGCATTTTGACCTGGAGTCCCTGGGACAAAGTTGGGTAAATTTCTAAGAGACTTTCCCATGGGAAGAGGCATGAATGGGATGGGGGTTGGGGGAGGGTCATCTCTGAGTCAGCCTTGGATGGCTGCAGCTGGGACAAGATGGAGGAACCTGGGCGGCCCTGTCACATTCTCCACTGGTCTTAGGAAAATGAGTCAAATCTGTGGCGCACGCCTTTAGTCCCAGCACTTGGGAAGCAGAGGCAGGCGGTTTCTGAGTTCGAGGCCAGCCTGGTCTACAGAGTGAGTTTTAGGACAGCCAAGGCTATACAAAGAAACCCTGTCTCGAAGAAAATCTCAGACTCATCCTGCTTTAAAGGGTGAGGTTAGTCCTGAGAACCATCAGCTTGACTGAATACACCCTTTGTTTTCCTTAACTGGCATATAGTATAAGATGCAATGAAATCCAATTGAAAGTGAGTGTGAAAGGCCCAGCCAGTGCTGATAGCTGAGTAGCCAGCCTGAGGGACCAAGACTGGTACTAACGATCTGATTGATGTCTCTGTCTTTTTCTCTCATTGAGACTTTTCCTAACCATGGCAAGGTCTTCATTAATTACACTTGGTCAGTTGGCATAGAAATGACGTTTTGCCTGAAGCCGTCCATGGCCCCCTATTTCCTAAGGAGTAAATCAAGAGAGAAAACAGGGATGGGGATCCTTTAGTCTCCCAGTGGGAAGTGGGGCTCTAGCCACAGGACTTTTAAGTGAAGCCGGCTTTACAGATGGGAGAGTTGGTCCCAGTCATGGTCTTGGCATGTGTCGCTTACTCTGTAGACTAGGCTGGCTTTGAACTTCACAGAGATTTGCCTGCCTTTTCCTCATGAGTTACTGGCATCGAAGGCATGTACCACCATGCCCACTGCCCCAACTATTTTCTCAAGAAATCTTTTAAAGGTAAAAGCCATATCCTGATCGGCAGTTGAAGAGGGAACAAACAAACAGTTTAACAAAAAAACAAAATTGACAGTTACCTGAGGCAATTTTTTAATGGACTTTTTCATAGGAGGGAAGTGAGGGTGGCAGCGTCTTTGAGTCATGCCTTAGATGGTTGCAGCAGGGACAAGATAAAAAACCTTGACCCCATTACAAGGTATTATCTACCTTGTTTTAAAAAAAAACAAAAAACTTTATTGGGCTGGAGATCTGGCTCAGCTACTAAGAGTACTGGCTGCTCTTCCAGAGGTCCTGAGTTCAATTCACAGCAACCGTGTGGTAGTTCTGTAATGGAATCCGATACCCTCTTCTGGTGTGTGTGAAGACAGCGACAGTGTAGTCACATGCATGCAATAAATAAGTAAATCTTTTTTTAAAAAAGTAATAAAAAAAATCTTTAAAAAAAAAACCCTTCATTTACATTTTATTTGTTTGTGTGTTAAAAGGATCGGGTAACTCACGTGTCACACTTCAGGACTGGAAGTCAGAGAACATCTTGCAAGAGTTGGTTCTCTGGTCCACCATGTGGGTCTCAGGGATCAAACCCAGGAAATAGAGCTTGGCAGGAAGTGCCTTTACCTCTTCAGCCATCTGGCCCCTCTCCCTCCACCCACCCACATATCTAGTTTCTTAGACAGGGCTCTCATTGGCCTGAAACTCACAGAATTGGCTAGGCAGCAGGTTTGTTTCCATCTCTCCCGCTGGAGGACTCTAAGTGCTGCCTGCTTTATGTGGGATCCAGGGTTCTAATGTATGTCCTGACTGTAAGGCAAGCATTTTGTCTGCTGACCTATCTCTCCTGTACCACATATGTGACTTACCTGAGTATGATAGACAAGTGTTTTACCACTGAGCCCCATCCCTTTGCCTGGAATGTTGTAACCTGTTTGATTTCTTCCAGTATGGCCTCTCTCCCCTTGCTTCAACTTCCTCCTTGACTCCCTATTTCCCGCTCAACCCATAAGACTTCCTTGCTTGGCTTCAGGCCCTTCTGATCTGCTCAGTTCCCCAAATCTGTCTCCTTTCACTTCTAACCTACATCCTCCCTCTGCTCTCCATACCTTTTCAGTTCCTCTGCTAGGGTGCCTTTCCCCTTTGCCTGCCTAGTAAGCTCCAAGGAAAATATGTTTGCAGGAGATGTTGAAGAGATGGTAATGATCCATAGGGTATAACAGGCCAGGCTTTGTGCTTTCACGGTCTCTGGTGAGCTCATCATGTTCTGCTGCTGTCATGCTACCACCTGGAGGCTTTCAGGAACAAGTGACCTGTAACAGTGGCTTAAACAATAGGATCATTGAATTGTCAAGCGATTGGCAGTAGACTCTTCAGGGTTAGTTTCACAGCTCAGCTGTGTCACCAAAGACTAGGTCCTTCCTCCTTTTCCTCCTTAATGTATTGGGTATTCATGACCACAAGAGACAGTGGTTCTCTCTCTCTCTCTCTCTCTCTCTTTCTCTCTTCCTCTGTGTGTGTGTGTGTGTGTGTGTGTGTATGTATGTGTGTGTTGGGTGTTGGATGCCCTTGCTGGTACCTGTGAGTTTAAAGGCCAGAGGTTGGTTTATGTCTTAGTAATTTTTCCGATTGCTGTGAAGAGATACCATGACCAATACAACTCTTACAAATGTTTCCTTATAAAAGGAAACATTCATTTGGGGGCTTGGTTACAGTTTCAGAAGCTTGGTCCATTATAATTATAGAAGAGAACATGGCAGCATCCAGACACCAGAGCAGTAGTTAAGAGTTATATCCTGATCTGTAGGCAAGGTGTCAGAGAAAACTTGGCATGAACTTTTGAAACCTCAAACCTCACCCCTAAGGCCAGGCTGTGGTGGCTCATGCCTTTAATCCCAGCACTTGGGAGGCAGAGGCAGGCGGATTTCTGAGTTTGAGGCCAGCCTGCTCTACAGAGTGAGTTCCAGGACAGCCAGGGCTATACAGAGAAACCCTGTCTCGAAAAACCAAAAAAAAAAAAAAAAAAAAAAAAAAAAAAAAAACAAAAAACAAAAACCAAAAAACCTCACCCCTAGTGAGACACCTCTTCCAACAAGACCATATCTCCTAATCCTTCTAATCCTTTCAAAGAATTCCATTCCCTGGTACTAAGTATTCAAATATATGGACCTCCGGGACCATTCTTATGCAAGCCACAATAGTTATTATCATTATTACATTTAATTAGTTAGTTAGTTACTTTAGGGGTTTTTGAGACAGGGCTTCTCTGTGTTGCCTTGGCTGTCCTGGACTTGCTTTGTTGAACTCATAGAAATCCACTTGCCTCTGCCTCCCAAGTGCTGGTATTAAAAGTGTGTCTTTTAATACCACCTAGTCTACTACTTTTATTTGTTTGTTTCTGAGAACAAGTTTCTCATCGAACCCCAAGCTAGTTGTCTTATGTAAGCTGCCTGATCAGTGAGTCCCTGGGATGCAGCTGTCTCCCCTATAACTTGCTTTATCAAGTGGATTCTGGGGAACCAAGAACCCTCATGCTTGCATTTGGAGCATTTTACCCATTGAGCTATCTCCCTGTGGTCCTAGCTTTGAACAGTACATTTTTTCCCTGCAGTATCCACGGAAGAAAGAGGGTGGTATCTTCACCCCAGAAAACGTCTCTTTCAAAAAGGAAAGTCTTTTTTGTTCTTTTTGAGCAGATGTGAACAGGTGGGAATCACCACCAGAGGCTGGGTATAATGCAGCAGTCAGGATTCCGTCCAGAGACGAGGTGGAATGAACTTTATGAAGTATCTTGGTTTGGTTTGCCTTGAACTTTACTACCTTGCTGAACCAGCAGCATTGATATCGATTGGGAATTTGCTAGACTGCTGTATCAGGCCTTACCTTGTACCTCAGGAAACAGGTAAGATGGCCAGGTAATTCACATGCAGTGAGAGTCTGAATGGACTGTCTTTAGAAAAAAGCCAAACAGGGGATGGTGGTGTGCACCTTTGACCCCAGCACTGGGGAGACAAAGGCTGGGGATCTCTTTTGGATAAAAGTAACCTGATCTACACAGCGACTTCAGGTTGATCCGGGTCATCCAGGACTACACAGTAGTGATATCTTGTCTCAAAAGAAAAGGGGAAAGGAACAGGAGTCAAGTTGAGGGATCAGTACTTTTTCTGGGACTTAAAATGCAGTTTAGAGGAACTGGAGAGATGGCTCAGCAGTTAAGAGCACTCTTCCAAAGGTCCTGAGTTCAAATCCCAGCAACCAACATGATGGCTCACAACCATTCATAATGAGATCTGACACCCTCTTCTTGTGTGTCCGAAGACAGCTACAGTGTACTTATTAATAATAATAAATAAATCTTTGGGCCAGAGCGAGTGGGGCCTACCGGAGAGAGTGGAGTGATCAGAGGTCCTAAATTCAATTCCCAGCAACCACATGAAGGTTCACAATCATCTCTACAGCTAGAGTGTACTCATATACATAAAATAAATAAATAAATCTTTTTTTTAAAAAATGCAGTTTAGGAAGGGAGGGGGAAAAAGGGCATGAGAGCCGGCAGCATGTAAAGAGACACAGCTGGTTGCTCTGTGGAGAGGGCATCTCTGCAGAGGCAAAACAGGAAAATCCGGCCTATGGGCTGGCTCTCACCCCAACTCCCATCCATCAAAGATCAAGCCACCCGTCATACTGTACCCTGTGGAAAGCCAAATGTTATGCCCTGCTATGGGATACTTTATCACAGTGTCTGAGGGATCCGGAAGCCAGAGCCTGGAGGCTGGGGCAGCATCTGCCACAGAAGGCAGAAGGAGACCTGTGGAGACTGGTTCAACCAGGGCAGATGAGCAGCCAAGGTAGGTAGATGAAGAGGTTGCACATGCTGCTCCGTGAATGTCCAGTGCAGCCCCATCCATCCTGCTCCTAGAAGGAGCAAGCTGCCCAGCACATAGTAGGATCTCAGCAAGGCTTACGCTGATAAGGCTATGGGTTTGCTTTGATTTTTGTTGTTGTTGGGAGTCAAATGCAGGGCCTCACTGGAGTTACCAGGGTCTCTCCTGGTGAGATGCATGTTGATAGTTGGTTGCTATTGTTGGGGGTGGGGCCTTGAAGAGGAATTACAGCCTTTTGGCAGCAGGTGTTCCCTGACTCCAGGGTGGGATGCGATGCTACAAGAGCAGGCGATCAGAAAGCCTGCGCTGGGGCTTTTCCTCTTCCACACACACCTGCTTCCTCCCTCTCTGCTTTCCACTGTGGTAGGACACCCTTGATAATGTAAATGTTGTGCTCACGGGGTTTCCTATCCTGAATCATGAGGGACACTTTCTATCCCCGACTCCTCCCACACTTACTGTTGTTGTTGTTAATTTAATGGTCTTGCTGAACTTCTGATTCTCCTACTTTGGCTTCTTAAGCCCTGGAATTCCAGGCTGGTACCATACCTTGCTAGACCGCTTTCCTTGATGAGCTACTCAGTCTCAGACACTCTGTTATAGCAACAGAAGACGGGGGG
>NW_022196894.1:30143679-30176779 GCF_008632895.1 Mastomys coucha | reverse complement strand
AAGTGAGCATGTAGGAACTCATACACTCGGTCTTGGCTTTTTCTTTTCTTACCTTTGGTGCCCGTGGCTCTATCCTGCCTGGGCCCTCATTTTAGTTACTTTGAATGCTTCAACTGCTCTCAAACCCTTCAGTGTTCTCGAACACTCAAACTCTGACTTGTCTGAGTCCCTGAGATCAAAGTCTTCTCTTAGCCAGTCATGGTAGCACAAGCCTGTAGATCCCAGTGTTTAGAAGGCTGAGTCTGGAGAACCTCAAGTTTGAGGTCAACCTAGGGTACCCATTGTCTCAAAACAAAACAAAAACCTCCTTATGTCCTTAACAACAAAATTCCCCGCCACAGTCTGAAATCGTGGAAGTCTCTAGCCTTCTGGACAGTGAATGACTTTTGAATAGTTCTGTTATTCCTGTGGCTTTTATGGTGAGCCACCTCAAACACTTTTTTTTTTTTTTTTTGGAAGTGGGTGTGGTGTAAATAATAAATAAATGAGTGAATATCTGGAAGTGTGGTTGTTCTCGATTGATCTTGGGAGGCCTTGATTACCTCTGTGATAAGCCCCTCCGGCTCCCACTAAACAGGATGGCTTGGGCCCTGCTCAAGTTCTAAAGCTGTAACCATTGTAGAGGAGGGGACGGCGGGTTTGGGACTTGATACTGCTCTTTTACCACAGCTCGGGTGCATAAAGTGAATTCTCTTGAGGAAAAGGGCCTGAGGTCTTACTATTGCTATGGCAACAGTCTACATGATAGAAGGACACTTCTGTGTGTGCCTCAGTATCCCCAAGCATAAGGCAAGAGATTTTGGTTCAACAACTTCTACAAGCCTTTCAAATGTGGCTGGTGGCCAGGCAATGGTGGCACCTGCCTTTCATCTCAGCACTTGAAGGACAGAGATGGGCGATCTCTGTGAGTTCCAGAGGTAATGAATTCCTGGCCTAGAGAGTCGTCTCCAAGGCCATTTGGAGAAACCTTGTCTAGAACAACAAAACAAAACCAAACCACCAAACAAACAAAACCAAATGTGGCTGGTGTGTGTTTTGAGATTTATAACGTGCTTCAGAAGGGAAGAGGGGCTCCCTACGCAAGTGAAGGCACTGTTCGTAGTTTGTTGCCAATTGTTTATGTGGTCCTTGGTCCTCCTTAAGGAGTGGAGTCCGCTGCCACGCGTCTGCTTTGTTTTGTTGTTTTCCTAGGGCTGGGGACCAAGCCCAAGGTTTTGCTCTCGCTGAGCAGGTGTTTCACTTCAGAGGTTCAGGCCCAGTTTATCATTCCTACCCTTGGGGTTAATCTTTTCTCAGCAGGTTGTTTGGCAACAGGCAGTCCTTGTCGCTTTTGTGTTCAGCTCAGGGACCAATACCTGCCAGGTTCCATGTGAGTCCAACCAGGATAGAACAGAAAGAGAAAAAGGAAGGGTGGGGGTGGGGGTTCCAGGAGTGTGGCCATCTCTCCAGTGCATGATGCATCTGAAAAACCCTTGTCTGAAAGGGACACAGGGTATCCCTGGGGTGTTTCTCTACTTCTGAATTCATCTAGGAGAGTCGGCTCGCTGAGCTGCAGGGAAGGGCTGTCTAACATAAAGGATTTGTCTCCCTGCTAAGCCCTACTTTGCCTCAGTTCAGGTGCCACAACAGCAGCATGACTTCTCAGAATGGAGAAGGACTCTTCCAGGGTTCCTAGCATCCTGGTATATTCCAAGCAGTTAAGCCTGTTCTGGCTAAGGAGAGGAACACCCTGTCAGAACATCTTCCATCCTCACACCACAGAGAACAGTTTGCAAAACAGTCTCAGATTGCCTTTAATTACCTGGTGCTCCTGGTCAGCAAGTGGGCACTTGCTTCCTCTTTAGCTGAGAAACCAGAGGCTCGAGGTGCTCAGTGGCCATTGCTGCTGCAAAGTGGTGAGTCACACCTCTAATCCCAGAACTCTGGAGGCAGGCAGGAGGATCTCTGTGAGTTCGAGGTCAGAGGTCAGCTTGAATACATAATGAGTTCCAGACTAGCCAGGGTGATATAATAATAAGACCCTGTCTCAAGCAAACAAACATTCACACAAATGTATAAACAGAGGATTTTAAAAACACACAAATAAGCCAGGCATGGTGGCAGAAGCCTTTGATCCCAGTACTTGGGAGGCAAAGGAAGGCATCTGTAAGTTCATGGTCAGCCTGGTCTACAGAGTGAGTTCCAGGACAGTCAGGACTACAGAGAGAGACCTTGTTTCAGAAAACACAATAAAAACACGGGCAACGCTACTTTGCCATGCAGTATAGCCCACGTCTTGGTAAGATTTCTATTCCTGTGGTAAAGATCATCACCAGAAGGAGCTTTAGGAAGAAGAGGTTTATTTTATCAATATAGCGTACAGACCATCAAAAAGGGAAGCCAGGGCAAGAGCTCAAGGCAGGAACCTGGAGGCAGGAACTGAAGCAGAGACCATGACAGAACATGGTTTATTGGCTTGCTCCCCATGGTTTGCTCAGCACGCTTTCTTATATCACCCAGGACCAGCTGCCCAGGGGTGGCATTGCTCACAGTAGGCTGGGTATTCCCTCGTTAATAATTAATCAATGAAATGTCCCCAAATCAGGCAAAGAAATGGAGACAATCTTGTCAACTGAAGTTCCCTTTTCCCAAATGACCCTGGCTCATGGCTCCTGTCAAACTGAAAATACAAAACCTAACCAGCATGACCTATATCCAGGTTCTAGTGATGAGGACAAAGATATCCTTAGGACCATTTTCCTGACTACCACAACTCAGTTTCAGACCTGTTGCCCAGTAAGAGAGGTGGAAATTGAATATCATCTGGCTGTGAGACACATGCTCTTTCTACCACATCCTGTCCTCAGGAACTGTGGGGACATAGTCAAGTCATTCATTTTTGTAGTTGTTTGAATGGTCGGTTGATGGTCAGACACTACCCATAGCACAGCTCTGTGGATCCTGTCACATGCATAGGCTTCTCTGCCCCTTTGTCTTAGATGCTAAGAAGCACTTTGCACGCACGCGGCACTTGCTGAAAGGATTCTAGCCAGTCGGAGCATGGCAAACGTGGCTCTGGCAGGCCATATCCTTCTCCCCCATTCCCTCTGCCTTGCTGAAAACATTAGATTACATTCCTAAAGCTAGCCCCCAAGGTCCAGTCCCTTATTAGGCCACTTCTTTCTCCCGAGGCTGACTACCAAGGCTCAGCTATTGAAGTATTGAAGTCCAAAAATCAAAAGCCCCCTTTGGCTCACTGAAATAACATGCCTAATTAAAATTAAACACCTTGTCTTGACACGAGGGTTTCCCCTTTACCTTTGTAAACTGCCATTTGCCTATGGACCACATCTGTCTCCTTTCTATCCTGACACAGTCTCTCGACTCCCCCCATGTCCCTCCCCCCTCTCCTTTGCTCCTTTTCTCCCTTTCCATGTTCTCTTCCCCACCTCCCTCATCCTCTATCTCCCATCTTTGCCTCTTATCCCTGCCCTTTGTCCTTCTGGGACAAATCCATCTCCTTCATGCTGAGAACTTGGTCTTGGGGTGTCTTAAGCCAACTTTGAGGTCCCTACACTTTCTCTCCTTTCCATAATGGTACATTTTTTTTTTTTCCGAGACAGGGTTTCTCTGTGTAGCCTTGGATGTCCTGGAACTCACTCTGTAGACCAGGCTGGCCTCGAACTCAGAAATCCGCCTGCCTCTGCCTCCCAAGTTCTGGGATTAAAGGCGTGCACCACCACAGCCCGGCTCTTTTCCATAATGTACGGAGGAGAGAGAATGAGCTGAGCAGAGGGTTTCAAATTCTAGAAGTTTGGGTAGGGACATGTGATCCATCTAACTTCTGTCTTTAGCCTCTACTACACAAACACCTATCTTTCACCCAGAAATTTCCTCCTACAAGCAGGTTCTAAGTCAGTAACTTTCACTTGCTCATCATTCATTCGATTGTGTTGACTATTCACCTGCTGTGTCAGGGCTCATCTAAACCCTTGTTATAGATCAGAGAACAAAGAGCCAGAGTCCCTGCCCTCTGGAACTGGCACGCCTCAGAAAAGAAGGGGTAGTGTGATGAATTAATTATGCTAGAAGAGTGCTAGAAGTCTAAGGTAGGGTGAAGGACTCAGGGGTGTTGTGGGGTCCAGGCTGCATGGCATATGTGAGGGCAAAGTAGACTCTGTCAGGAAACTGAGGTTTGAGGGCTGGAGGACAGCTGGATGGTTAAGAACAGGTACTGCTCTTCCAGAGGACCCAAGTTCAGTTCCCAGCATCCACCTCAGATGAGGCTCACAACTGCCTGTAACTCCAGCTCCAAGGGATCCAACACCTCTGTGGACACCTGCACTGAGGTATATGCACACACACACACACACACACACACACACACACACACACGACTAAAAATAATAAAGTTTCAAAGTTTTACAAAGCTAGGCATGGTGCCTTTCATCCCAGCACTAGGGAAGCAGAGGCAGGTAGATCTCTGTGAGTTCTAGGACAGACAGAGCTACATAATAATATAATAGAGAGACCTGTCTGAAATAACACCAACAAAAATAAAACTATACACACAAGGCAGAAAGAAATAGCCACACCCCAGCTATCATTTCGAGGTTTTGCTCAATATTGCACCTTGTACAAAGATCTTGGGTTTCCTGGAATGCTGGTGCAAGCCACAGTTGGAAAGTGGATGTTCAAGAGTTATGGCAAAATGGTTGGACTGAAGGCCAGTCTTAGGCAATGCAGCCTGGGCAAATACAGAGAGTGGGGAAGCTGGCACTGGCTTCAGAGCAGCTCCGTGGAGTCAGAGGGATCAGAGCTTGGACCGGGGTGTCTTGACATGTGTCTGTTTCAGACTGCATGTCCTGGCAGCCCCAGGGCAGGGGCAGATTGACCCTTCCTCCCTACAGTCTCCAAAGCTCACTTAACACTGCCTGCCAGAGCATCTACCCAGCTCCAAGGTTGGAAGAGCTTACAGATGCAAGCGCCAGAGACGTCTGGGGTTTAGAAAGAGACCAGGCACAAGCCAAGCAAACTAACAAACACCAAATATAAAACCTGTGCTTAGGGGAAAAAATCTGTTTATTCTCCTTCTTTCAACCTGGCAACACTTTGATGCAAATATTTTAATCCTCCCTACCTAGTGCAACCTTCGCTCACACAAAGGTCTGCTGCTCTGTCCTAAGAGCTTAAAGTGACCCTTCTCTCCTCAATGTAGTGACCTCGTTCCCCTCCTCCCTTCATCTCCTGCACCGATTGAATAAGACTGTGACGATCGACCTCAGTGGATGGAAAAAGACACAGTCAGCACAGAATTAGGATGAAAGCTAAACCCTTCCTGCGTGTTGACTTCTACAGTGCACCATCTTGATCGAAAGTAAAGTTTGCAGGGCTGGAGCGACGGCTCAGCAGTTAAGAGCAGGTACCACTCTTACAAAAACCCGAGTTCAATTCCCAAACCCTATGGCAAGTGGCTTACAACCTCCTGTCTCTCCAGGCTCCTCAACGGTCTCTGCTGACCTGCACAGACGAATACATTCATTGGCACACAGCCACACTCGGACACACAGACATACACACGATTAAAAGTAAAAAAACTAATGGCCAGCTGGTGATGGAGCGTGCCTTTAATTCCAACACTCAGGAGGCAGAGGCAGGTGGATCTCTGTGAGTTTGAGGCCCACCTCGTCTATAGAGTGAGTTCCAGGACAGTTAGGGCTAAGCACAGAGAAACTGTATCTTGAAAAACATTAATTAATTAGTTATTTAGTTAATTAATTAATTAAAATGCTGGTGGTGGTGGCACAGCAATTGGGATGCAGGGGCAGGCAGATCTCTGGGAGTTCAAGGCCAGCCTGGTCTACATAGCGTGTTTCAGGACACCCAGGGCTAAGTACATAAAGTTTGACTTGTCCAGACACTTCTGTTGGAGTAGTGGTCTCTTTCTAACAACCTCAATAGCCTTCTTGGGACTTTAGGACTTCACGTGAGGGAGATCCTGGCAAATTTACCTAGAGGCAGTATAGAGCCTACTGCACCCTGTGATATACAACAGGGTGGTTGCTGTTACTATGGTACCAGAGGTTGTCTTGGTTGCACACGACTACAGGGCTTTTCCAAATGAGCCTTCATCCCAGGTCTCTGTCTTTCCCTGGAAAAGTTCCTCCCATGAGCTCTTGAGCTCCACACACAAGGCCCTCTTATTCCCCAAGAGTTTCTGGCACAGCACGCTGACAGGAGGTGGGGCATCATGTCTCTTCTAGGTACCACTCTAGTCAGAAGCAAGATGCTGGTCCCAGGACAAGAGTTAGAGCCTGTCTGCAGGGACCCTCAAGCTGTGGGGTTTTTTTTTTGTTTGTTTTTGTTTTTGTTTTTTTACCTACTTCTTTATTCACAACACACAGGCAATAAAAACAGATCAATACAACAACAACAACAACAAACATTTATATAGCACAATTGGTATTTTAAAGAAACAAAGATTCTCATTACTTCTCTTATTGAATAAAACACACAAAACATGGAGAAGGTAACAGGATACTGACATGGAAATTTCATCTCTAATGGCCAGATATTGCTGAAAGTTTTGTTGTTTTTTTTTAAAAATATACCTTTATTGCATTATCATGAGAAAAGTTACATGATTTCAATTTATCTGAATTTGTTAACATTTAAAAACATATTTTAAGTAAGTAGAATTAAATCACATTCTTGTTTCCCTTTTGTACCCCAACTCCTCCCAGGGACCCTCCCTTCAATACCTACAATATCTTTTTTGTCATATTCCTTAAAATTTATAAAATATTATAACAATAAAAATAAGTATTATAAAAGTTGTTTGATATAAAACAACAATCAATTTAACAGTCTTATGTAGGTGCTCGTCTACAGCAATAGTGAAAATACATTGTTCTCAATATAAATTTTAAATAACTCCAAACATATTAACTGTATACTTCAAAATAATACATCACTACTGGTATTTTCTTAAATGAACATAAATATATAAAGTCTTTTTGTTTGTTTTGTATTTAGTAGAGTTTAAAATCTTGGCTCTTACTGTGGTACAAGCTCAAAATAAGAACATTTTTTATTTTTTTATTTTTTATTTTTTTTTGGTTTTTCAAGATAGAGTTTCTCTGTGTAACCGTGGCTGTCCTGAAACTCACTCTGTAGACCAGGCTGGCCTCAAACTCAGAAATCCACCTGCCTCTGCCTCCCAAGTGCTGGGATTAAGGGCGTGCGCCACCATCGCCCGGCCAAGAACATTTTTTAGACATTGGATTTCATTGTAATAAGGCTGTACTTCAATGACCCTCACATCACCAAAGGATTTTACCTCCATCGTAGCTAATCGAGCTGTGTTCTTAATGCTAGACAGAGAGATCAGGACCCAGAGAATGGAAACAGAATGCCAATCATACCGATACTTAAGTGACCTGTAGAGAAAAAGAAAGTATAGGAGAAAATACATGAATTCTGACAATTTCTGCTACATAGGAAGCTGAGGCAGGAGGATTGAACTTCAAGGCCTGTCTAGTTTACAGAGTGAGCCAAGGCTGCTTTGGGCAACTTATATGCATAGCCCTGGCTGTCTTAGAACTCACTGTGTAGACCAGGCTGCCTTGAACTCACAGAGATCTACCTGCCCCTGTCCACAGAGTGTTAAGATTAAAGATGTCTAGCTGCATTTTCCTATTTTTCTAGTGTTCTGTAATGAACAGAAAACAACACAATAATTCTATTGTAGGAATCTTAGGGTTTTACTGCTTCGAACAGAGACCGTGACTAAGGCAACTCATATAAGGACATTTAACTGGGGCTGGCTTACAGGTTCAGAGGTTCAGTCCATTATTATCAAGGCAGGCACGGCAGTGCCCAGGCAGGCTGGCACATCGCATGAGTAGCTGAGAGTTCTACATCTTGTTCTGAAGGCAAACAGAAGACTGACTTCCAGGGAGCTAGAAAAAGGGTCTTAAAGCCCACACCCATAGTGACACATCTCCTCCAACAAGGCCACACCTACTCCAACAAGGCCATATCTCCTAATAGTGCCATCCTGCGGGCCAAGCATATTCAAACCACCACAGTAAGTATTATGGCAAGAAGCTTGGCTTGGCGTGAGGAAGGCCTCCCTGGGTGGGGAGTAACAAGAGTCCCCAGGTCCTGCCATCCTTCCTTCTCAGTCTGGACAGACTTCCCAGGGCCTAGAAGGTCTGGGAGTTACTCAGAAACTGGAGCGGTGTGCTGATCTCTGCCCCACTGTGATACTCCTAAACCAGACCAGCCATCCTGAAAAGAAATTATGTTTCTAAACCTATTATGCCCACCCCTGTCTGGTGTCTTGTGAAGCTCAGGAGCTGAAGCTGTGAAGTACCTGTCCAGAGGGCCTTGGGGCCTCTGTTCTGGTTCCCTTGAGGGGTCGGGAATGCAGTCAGGTCCTCTGACTGTAACTGGCAGCCCCATCACTGTGCTCCCCCCTCTCTTCCTAGGCTAAAGAATCTTTAATGTTTTCACAACCTCTTGCCGATAAGAGTATTGCCGTGCCATCTTTTTTGAAGTGTCCCAGGTGAGACTTCTCTCTCTCCTCCTTCTGAACTCAACCCCCCGGGGGCCACATTGCTGCACATTCAGACAGCTCAGACAGCAAGTACACACTTGCTGCAAAGCCTCGGGAAATACAGAGCAGGGCAGGAAAACTGCTCGTTCTTGAGGAACTTATAAACACAAAGACACAGTGATTAAATGTATAAAACAACAACAAGGCAATAGGAGTGAATGAACATGGAGAAATGCTTCACATAGTGTGGTCCAGCATGTCCTGTTGAACATGCCTCATATTATATGTCTCTGTTGACGTATGTATATCTCTTTCTCCTTTGCTTGATTATTAATGCCTTTAAAATTATATATATATGTACATATACACATATACATATACATGCACACATATATAACACATATACATATACTCATATACACATGCACACACATATATATACATATACACATATATGCACATGCATATATTTACAAATACACATATACATATTATATACATTTGTACATATATACATATGTACATATGCATCTATATGCATATGCACACATATACACATATTATACACTTATACACATATGTACATATACACACATATATACATATGCACACATACACATATACATATATATACAAATACAATGTACACATGTACACATGTACATATATGCACATATACACATATACACATGCACACATATATAAATATTTAAAACTTTCCCACCAAGTCTGCTTTTTGTTGTTCATATACTTATGGGTGTGAGGCTAGCCACTGAAACTGATATACCAGGGTCACAGCCTTAAAGGAAACTGAGTCTCCCTGCCTAGAAGCCATTAACTGTTATTTGTTCTTCAGCTGGGGGTAGGGCTCAGCTCATAGGCCTCTCCATATCTGTGTTGGAATGTTTGCCACAGCTACCGTGAGTTCAAGAGTGCAGCGTCTAGCCGTGTCCAGAGAGCACTATTTCACTCTGGTTCTCTCTGACACCTGGTACTTACAATCTTCCTGCACCTTCTTCCTCTACAAACCCAGAGCCTTAGGAGAAGGGGGTACAATGCAGATGTCCTCTCTGTGGCTGCACACTCCATTCACATTTATTCTCTCCACTTTGACCCAGTTGTGAGTTTCTGGGTTAACTGCCAAAGGGCTGTGTTGTATTGCGCCTATCCTCAGCGATAGTGAGGAACTTGGCACACAGAGACAGCTCAGCAAGTTTGTACTGTCGTGAAAGAAAAGCTGGGCTGGGCTGGGCTGGGCTGGGCTGGGCTGGGCTGGGCATGGTGGCACATGCCTATGATCCTAGCAATAATCCATGACATTCTACTTGGAATTAAAAAAAAAATGAAAGAAAGAAAAGAGGAGGGCTGGTGAGATGGCTCAGTGGTTAAGAGCGCTGATTGCTATTCCGAAGGTCCTGAGTTCAAATCCCAGAAACCACACCGTGGCTTATAACCATCCGTAATGAGATCCGACACCCTCTTCTGAAGTGTCTGAAGACAGCTACAGTGTACTTACAATAAATAAATAAATCTTTTAAAAAAGAGAGAGAGAGGAGAAAAGGAGAGGCTGGAGAGATGGCTCAGTAGTTAAGAACATTGGCTGTTCTTCCACAACAGTGTTCAATTCCCAGTTCAGTGTTCAATTCCCATTACCCACAAGCAGGTGGCAATCGTCTGATCTATAATAGGATATGATACCCTCTTCTGGTGTGTGCAGACAAACAGGCAGACGAAACACGCATATACGTAAAATATATAAACAAATAACTCTTTAACTGGGTGGAGTGGCACCTGTATTTCATCCCAGTACCCCTCAGAGGCAGAAGCAGGCTGATCTCTGAGTTTGAGGCCAGCCTGGTTTACATACAGAGTTTCAGGACAGCCAGGGCTACACAGAGAAACCCTGTCTTAAAAAGAAAGAAAAAATAATGTGACCACGACTAGGTGTGGTGGCACATGCTCTCAATTCCATCGTTCAGAAGATGGAGGCAGAAGGATCAGTGAGATCTCAAGGCCAGCTTGAGGAACACAGAGAGTCCCTACAGCCGGGCATGGAGGGCATGCCTGTAATTTCAGCACTTTCGAGGCTGGAGTAAGATCAGAGTTCAAAAGCAGCCTGAACTACAAGAGAGAGGGGAGAAAGGAGTGGGTGGTAGGTGGATGGAGAAAGCAAATCAATAGAGGTGACTGCTCTGCCACCCTCAGCACTGTTAGAACATGAGTTCTAGGTACGGTTCTAGACAGCCAATCCCAGCCTTGTCACTAAGAATAAATAAGAGACCAGAGAGGTTATGGAGTGTGCTCTGCTGCACAGTAAGCTCCAAGGCAGGTCATCTAGAGAACCCAGCACAGCAGTGGAGCATACATGGTTGGGAGGTGGGATAAGCCGGGCAGTGGTGGCGCACGCCTTTGATCCCAGCACTTGGGAGGCAGAGGCAGGTGAATTTCTGAGTTCGAGGCCAGCCTGGTCTACAGAGTGAGTTCCAGGACAGCCAGGGCTACACAGAGAAACCCTGTCTCAAATAAACAAACAAACAAACAAACAAGCCTGTTTGGCTGGAGAGATGACTCAGCAGTTAAGAGCACTGACTGCTCCTCTGAAGGTCCTGAGTTCATTTCCTAGCAAACACATGGTGGCTCACAACCATCTGTAATGAGATCTGATTCCCTCTTCTGGTGTATCTGAAGACAGCTACAGTGTACTTACATGTAATAAATAAATAAATCTTAAAAGAAAGAGAAAGAAAGAGAGAGAGAGAGAGAGAGAGAGAGAGAGAGAGAGAGAGAGAGAGAGAGAGAGAGAGAGAGAGAGAGAGAGAGAGAGAGAGAGAGAGAGAGAGAGAGCGAACCTGTGTTGGTCTGGCTGTTCTTCAGGACCAGGTACCAGGGCTGTGTAGCTGACTGTGGAGTGCTAGCCTCTCTCCAAGTTCCTCCTGGGTATGGGCAGGAAGGGCCCAGCAGTCCAGGGCCTCTGACTGCAGGAGACGTGTATTTCCTATATTGCTCAAGTTTCTACCCACTTACTGACTTCTCCTTTAAAAAAAATGTTTAATCCCAACACTAGAGAGGCAGAGAGAAGTGGATGTGTGTGAGTTCCAGGCTAACCAGGGTTACACAGAGAGGTCTAGAACAGGCAGAAGTACATGACAAAGAGACCCTGTCTCAACAACAATGACAAAAACAACAAAACTACCAAAGTTGGGCAGTAACGGTGAACTCTAATGGAGGCAGAGGCAGAAGGATCTCTGTCAGCTTGAGTCCAGTTTGGTCTGCAAAGCAAAGAGTTTTAGGACAGCCCAGGACTCTTACTAGACAAACCCAATCTCGAAGAAAAAGAGCAACAACAATGAAACAAATCAAAACAAAAAGTCAACCTTACCATTTAGGATGGAATGTCTGCAGAAAATTTGACTCAATCTCTTGAATTTGCTGTTAAAACCCAAGCCCTTGAACAAAATAGAAAATAGATTGGCGATAATTTGAAGGAGGAGTAACAAAACTACGTAGCCCCCTGGCTGACCTGGAACTCACAGAGATCCTTCTGCCTAAATGGCTAAGGCGTCGTCACCATTTCTTGAGGCCGCGGATGGCTGTATGGGAACTGTGTTTATAATGTGTTGCACTTTCACACACTGTCCTATGGTGAAGCCTCCCAGGCAGGGGCCTCCAGGGCCTGCAAGCTCAGCTGCCTCCCACACGCTCAGTCTATCCTACACCTGGCCTATTTTGTTGCAATTAGCCTATGTGAATTGGAATTCTATCTATCTTAGAAGCTCAGCTCACTGATCTCATCAGCTGTTTCTGATTCTTTAGTAATTGTTTTGAGACAGGCTCTCACGTAGCCCCCTGGCTGGCCTGGAACTCACAGAGATCCACCTGCCTCTGCCTCTGGAGTGCTGGGAATAAAGGTGTGTACCACCATGCCTGGCTTATTAAAGTAAAAAGAAAAAAGTAAGGTTTTATTTATGCATACCATGTGAGTCACTAGCTGTGAGTGCTGAGAACTGAACTCAGATCCCCAGGAAGCACAGGATAGCCACCACCACCTCCCCCACAACCTGAGACAGGGTTTCTCTGTGTAGCTCTGGCTGCCCTGGAACTCACTCTGTAGATCAGGCTAGCCTCAAACTCAGAGATCCACCTGCCCCTGTCTCCCAAGTGCTGGGATCAAGGTGTGTGCCACCATGCCTAGCTGAGCAGGAATAACCCTTAACTACTGAGCCATCTCTCGAGTTCTGAATAAGGTGAAAATTACTTATACTCATTTTAGCTTTTTTAGTTAACAGAAGAGAAACTGATGTAGAAAGAAGGAATTGCTACCTGTCATCTTGCCATTCCTAAAAGACACTTTGCACTTTAGAAGTACGTGCGCAGGGCTAGAGAGAGATGGCTCTATGGTTTAGAGCACTCAGTATTCTTGCAGAGGATCTGGGTTTGATTCCTAGCACCCACCTGGTAGCTCACAGCCACCTGTTACTTCAGTTCCAGGGATTCACCCCCCTCTTCTGGCCTCTGAGAGCACAAGGTTTGCAAGTGGTTCCTATACACACAAGCAGGCAAAATACTCATTCATATAAAAGTTTCAAAATCTGGGCTGGAGAGGTGGCTCAGTGGTTAAGAGCACTGGCTGCTTGCTCTTCCTAGAGGTCCTGAGTTCAATTCCCAGCAACCACACGGTGGCTCACAACCATTTGTAATGGGATCCGATGTTCTCTTCTGGTGTGTCTGAAGACAGCTACAATGTACTCATGTAAATGAAATAACTAAATCTTTTTAAAAAATGTTTTGCCGGGCGTGGTGGCACACGCCTTTAATCCCAGCACTTGGGAGGCAGAGGCAGGCTGATTTCTGAGTCTGAGCCAGCCTGGTCTACAGAGTGAGCTCCAGGACAGCCAGGGCTATACAGAGAAACCCTGTCTCAAAAAAACAAAAACAAAAACAAAAAAAAACTTTCAAAATCTAAAGACAAATAATTAGATATGTGTGCAGACCATCAGGGTGGAGGCACTAGGGTTTTACTTTTAGCTTTGGTCATTTATTGCTTTTCTTTTTTTCCCCTGAGACAGGGTTTCTCTGTGTAGTCCTGGCTGTCCTGGAACTCACATGTAGACCAGGCTGGCCTTGAACTCAAGAGATCCACCTGCCTCTGCCTACCGAGTGCTGGGATTAAAGGTGTGTGCCACCATCTGGCTGACTAGTCATTTCTTAATGAACATAACTTTAAATTTCCAGGCACAGCTGCCCAAGCATCAATCACACCACTACTTGAAGAAATTATGTAAATCCTCTATGTTTGATGTATGTGTTTGTGTGCGCGTGTGCTTATGGGGATTCTGTGGACAGCCAACAGGGCAGGTGTGTGAGGAAGCTGCTATGAAACCCCTGTTTGAAGGGAGCTTGCTATGGTGAAGAAATGGGCACAGCTACTGGATTTCCTCTGCAGCTCTTTGTCATTACTGGCCAGCGGAGGGACAGCTGTGTGTGCGCAGAGCCAGGAGGAATGTGAATGCCTCCCTATTTCTAGTCTCCACTCCGTTCCCCCAAACCTTCCCAGAGCAGGTACTACACCCTCCCCACAGCCTGCAGTTCCTTCTTCTCTCCCTCACACTGCACTGCAGCCACAGAGAAGCCAGCCCTCCACCCACTGTCTCAGATTCAACCCTGGAGGCCTGAGAGTTCCTCTGTTTTGAAGCCCACAAGATTCTGTAGGGACTACTCTGCAAGCCTCTTTCTTCTGCTTTTGCTTTTTTCTCTTTTTTAAGGGAAAGAAAGTATGCTTGTGTGTATGCATGTGTGTGTGCATGTGTATTCATGTGTATGTATGCATGTGTATTCATATCTGTGAGTATGCATGTGTATTCATGCACATTCATGCGTGTGTATTCATGTATATTAATGTGTGCATGCATGTGTATTCATGTGTGTGTATGTGTGTGTATTCATGTGTGTATGCATGTGTATTCATGTGTGTGCATATGTATGCGTGTTCATGTGTATATATGCATGTGTATTTATGTGTGTGTATGAATGTGAATTCATGTGTGTGTATGCATGTGTATTTTTGTGTGTGTGTGTGTGTGTGTGTGTGTGTGAGAGAGAGAGAGAGAGAGAGAGAGAGAGAGAGAGAGAGAGAGAGAGATTCGGGACTCTATGAACTTCAGACTGATCCTGAGTAGTGGGAAGGAGAGAAAGAGAAGTCACAGCCCCTACTTCTGTGCACAGAAGGACTTTATGAGGGACCAGGCACGTGGACATTGTTGCTCCATTTGACAGAGAACCTGGGGCCCATGGTCACAGATGGAGGTTTTAATAGCTGTCTCCTTCTACCAGAGGTCTGAAGCAAGACACAGAGTCTACTTAGAGAGAGTAAAGAGGCAGGACAGGAAGGAAGAGGAGGAAGAGGCACAGAGTCGGAGGGTAGATGTGCTCAAGTATGGGTGCAGAACCACAGCAAAGCAGAAAAGAATGACGCTGCACAGGCTCAGGTGACAGACAGGCTGTAAAGTGGAAGGTGGGGCTGACTGACCCTCAGAGGCAGAACCCAGTAAATAAAGGTCATCATCAGAGGCACACTTGGTTCTAGAGGACACAGCTGAGAGCTGGTCAGGTCACAAACCCCGATCCTGAGGAAAAGGTGTGTAGGATGAAGGCAACAGGAAGCAGGAGTAACTGGGGTTGACGGCTCTCAACCATGTGGAGTCAGGTCTCTGAGCCTGAATTCCCTATGGCAAACCCAGCCTCTGCTGACTGTGACCTTTGCCCCAAAGCTTCCTCTCCACCTTGAGCATTTACACAGCCATGTTGCATTTTTAGAACAATTTTTAACTTGCAGGCTGTACCTGTCCAACTGGAATGTCTGGCCAAGTCCTATTATGTAACACCCCCAGCTCTCTGGGTGCCAAGGGCAACTCTAAGGCTGGTCCAAGGTGTGGGCTGCAGGTAAGGGTAGCCAAGGAGGGCAGAGGCAAAGGCAGTGAGTTCCCTTCCTTCCTAGAAGTGCCAGACCCCATCTCTTGGGGGAAGTGAGAGGGACAGACTGGTTTTGCTTCATCCGTCCAGAAACCGTTAGCAACCATCCATCTCTGTTCAAGTTGGGGGCTCCCTGGAGGATTTGAGCTAAATCTGGAAGAAGGGGCAAAGCAAGAGCTCATTCCCCTGAAGGTGGGAAGTTGCTCTCAGTACCTCTACTTAAAGATTACAACAGATGAACTTCTGTCCTGAGGAGGACAGGGACTACACGACTTCTAGAAGACCCTGGCTAGTCAGTGACTCATGGTGTGCTGGGAAGGTCTCAGACCAGAACCCAGCAGCCTTAGTACCTAAGTGCTTATTTGGAACAATACCAAACCTTACAACCTTCCAATGGGTTTGCAGAATTAAGATAGGGAGGTGAGCTTATTAATGTCCAGCTGGCCCCCCAGGGCAGGCCCAGGCAGAGGGAGGAAAGAAGTGGACTCAGTCCCAGGAGTGTGAGATCCTTATGACAGAATCAGCCTGGAGCCTGCAGAGGAAGCTTGACAGAATGCCTGCAAGCTGATGCTGGCAGGAACTGAGGGGAGCAGAGATTCCATCTCCTCTATGTAAATGAATGTTGAGGTGGGGTTCTTTTGCCCTGTGGTCACGTACAAAGATGAGGGTCAAGCCTGTCAGGGATGTGGCAAGGACTTAGTTCAAGATCTAAAGGTCTTCATGAACTTAGAAGGTTGAGGATGGGTCTGGCTCTGGAAGAGGCTGCTGGGGTAAGTCCAAGGGGGGATTGGGGATACCCTGGTAGGGTTCTGAGGCTGAGTCATGGCTGCAGACACAGAGAAGGCTTCTCAGTGGCATGGAGAGAACAGAGCATGGTGCAGAGGTGCTAGACCTGAAGTGACAGCCAATATCCCTTCTCTCCTTCCCAGGCTCCCAAGGTAACTTGCCCAGCTCTGCTTCCTAGCCCATCAGTCAACAGGAATCATGGGTCCTTCTCCTACCTCAGTTGGTTCCCCTGCCCTCCCACTTACCCTGGCCCATCTTAGAGATGCTCTTATTGGTCAGAGACACTCCCCCTGTTCTCTCCCCCCAATTTTTATCAATACATCTCCTCCCCCTACTACTCTTGCTCCAGATCTGCCTACAGGATTCACCTATGCATCTGCCATAGCTTCTGACTGGGTCCCTCCACCTCCCCTCTTCCACTCTGCTAGCAACTAGAGAGATCTCAAACATGAGCCTTGTCATCTCCTCCCTTCCCCCTCCCTGCCCCCTTGACTTCTTCTGCAAGTCCCTCGGGAGCCGATGTCACCCTTTACCTCTCCACTCCAGACATGCTGTTCCCAGAACCACTGAATTTTTCCGGAGTCTAATTTCTGTAACACTTTTCCTTCCGGTGAGGACCCCACCCCATCAGAATGTCTGCTCATCTTCCAATCCAGACCTGACCACATAGCAAGACCATGGCCTCAAAACTAAAACAGAAAAGAAAATGTATTTCAACCCAAAGCTTCTTTATGGCATAGTTGCCTGTTTCCTTATTTTCTAAAACTAACACTTTTTTACTGGGATAAAACATACATATAAGATTTAACTTTATGTTTTGTTTTGTTTTGCTTTAAGTTTTTCAATGGGCCTGGAGAAATGATTTGGTGGTTAAGATCACTCACTGTTCTTGCAGAGGTCCTGGGTTCAGTTCCCAGCATCCACATGGCAGCTCACAACCATCTGTAGCTCTAGTTCCAGGGGATCTGACACCATCTTCTGACCGTTGTGGCATTGTAAGAATTGAGCAAATAGGGACACCTCATAAAAATACCAAGGAGCAAGGAATGTCCATTTAGCCTAAAGACAGAGCTTCAGAAAGGTTTACAGAGCAAACACCCATCCCCCAAGAACTGCCCAGTTCCAGGAAACTTCCCCGGCAGTGTGGATCTCCTGCCCCCCCTACATGCCATCAGTATCTCTTCCTCACCTGGGGCACAGAGGTCAATGGAAACAAAAGACAATGGGCTCCACCAATGAGAGATAACCAACTCATGCTGTAAACCTATGTATTGGGAAGGTATAAGAAGTGTGTGCTTTTGTTCTTGGTCATTGCCTTTGCTCTGAATGCAGGTCGACCCCAGCATACTGGCAATAAAAAACTCATGCAAATTGCAGCGATCTCCCTCCTGATTCTTCACGAGTGGGGACCCACACTGAATCTAACAGCACCAAACATACACATGGAAACAAGAGAAGCTGGGGGAAGGGAACTGAAACTCAGGTGTTAGAGAGGCTAACACCTCTCTAGGGGAAGAGGCTGAGAAACATTGAGTGGAGCCAGGACTCTGGAAAAGGGCTGCATCCACTTTGATGTGTTAGTGGGCACCTCCATTAGCGCTTTGTCCTGGGTTTATTTTAGAAACCTAACAGTTTTTGCCTCTTGGTGCTTCTCCTTGGATTGTACCCTCTATTTCAGTGTGGGCTGGCTCACAGGACAGACATGTTCAGCCAATAACTAGTGGGCTGGCTTGCGGAAAAAATGTGTTTTGCCGACCACCAGGGAGGACTTCAGACGGGTAACTCAGCAGTGAATTCAGCAGAAGATTCTGCCCTGCCAACCCTCTGAGATGCCAAGCTACCACTGTGATTAATCTTATGACAGAATAAGCCTGAAACGCCCAGCATAGATTTCCTGCTTCTTAGACCCATGAAATAACAATTGTCCATGGGTCACAGCTGCAGCTGAGCATGCTCACCCAGTGTGCTGGCTAGTCTTATATCTCACACACAAACTAGAGTTAGCTAAATGGAGGGAACCTCAATTGAGAAAATGCCTCCATAAGTTCTGGCTGTAGGGAATTGTTTTAGTGATGGATTGGGGAGCACACCCCTCCATGGCCTCTGCATTAGCTCCTGCCTCCAGGTTCCTGTCCTGTTTGAATTCCTGTCCCAACTTCCTTCAGTGATGGACTACAACGTAGCCGTGTAAGAGAAATGAATACTTTCCTCTCCAACTTGCTTTTTGGTCACTGTGTTCATCATCACAATAGAAACCCTAAGTAAGATATTCCCAGCATGCACAGGAGTCCAGATTACATCCTCAGCACAGCAAGAAAGCAACAAGGAAGCTAGTGTCCCTGCTTTAAGACTTTGGGGATGATTTATTGCACAGCAACAAAACACTTGTCTCTGCCATGAGCCTTGATGCTCTTTGGATGTTGTGACTTATTCTCTAGATCTGGTGAGGTAGATCCTATGGACAAAGAGAGGCTCTGATGTCTCATACCTCAGATCCACCTACCTCTTCCCCGAGTGCTGGGATTAAAGATGTGCTCCAGCCGGGGGGTGGTGGCACATGCCTTTAATCCCAGCACTTTGGGGGCAGAGGCAGGCAGATTTCTGAGTTCGAGGCCAGCCTGTTCTACAGAGTGAGTTCCAGGACAGCCAGGGCTATACAGAGAAATCCTGTCTCAAAAAACAAAGCAAACAAACAGACAAACAAAGAGGTATGAGCAAATTTTTAAAAAGGAGGGTTGGGGCATAGGTGTGATGGTGGATGCCTTTAATACCAGCACTGGGGAGGCAGAACAGACTGATCTCTGTGAGGAAACAGCAACATCCAGTGCCTAAGTGAAAGTTTCTAAAGGTTCATCCTGGGCTATGATGTCAATCAGTGGCAGATGCTGCTTGCCTAGTGTGAAGCCCTGGGCTCAGTCTGGAGCACAGATAGATAGAAGATAGATTGACAGATAGAAGATGATAGATAGATGATAGATAGATGATAGGTAGATAGATAGATAGATAGATAGATAGATAGATAGATAGATAGATGATAAACAGAGTGGCCAAGCATTGTGACACATAACTGTAAAAAATAGTTCCTGGAAGGCTAAGGCAGAGGAATTGCTAGATCAAAGCAAGCCGAGGATTGATGTCAAAGCATTGACCCCCCAAAATTAAGAAAATAAAAAGAACAATGTACTCCCCATACTCATTTTCTTAGGAAGCTTGTGCTCTATCAAAATGACAGTGTTATCCAAGAGAGAAGAAATAGAATCTGAGCACCAAAAACCAATAAAACATGGAGCATTTTGGAGCTGGATAGGATGGAAAAGGCCATTGTGGCGGAGGCCTGGCTAGCACCAGTCCAGACCAAAGCAAGCTGGAGGGTTCTGAAACACATCTGCTCAGGAAGATGGAATCTAATAACTTAAATGTTTTGACTGTGGTTATACAAACAGAAGAGGAGTGGGCTTGAATTAGTAACAGACATCATAATAAACAAGAAAAGTAAGACAATTATCAACTATAGGAAAGCAAAAACATTGTGTAGGAAAAAGTCTCTCCTTCTGGTATATTCTAAAGCAGTGGTTCTCAACCTTCCTAATGCTGCAGCCCTTTAATACACTTCCTCATGTTGTGGTGACTCCCAATCGCACATTCTATTTTGTTGCTACTTTATAACTGTAGTTTTGCTACTGTTATGAATTGTAATGTAAATATTTGTGTTTTCCAATGGTCATAGGCGACCCTTGTGAAAGGGTCATTTGACTGCCCCAAAGAGGCCATGACCCAAGATTAAGAACCGCCACTCTAAAGCATAAACAGTGAATACGTATCTAAGCAAAATTATAAAATAACTAAGATAGACCAAGCAGAAACAGGAAGTGTTCTGTGTAGTGGGGACAGAGAAAGGCAAAAGGAGCCAAATCCAGCCAGCCACAGCAAAAAGTCAACCGATAAAAGTTCAGTTCTCATCACCCACATTGGGTAGCTCCCACCCTCCTGTAACTCCAGTTCCCGAGGACTCAATACACTCTTCTGGCCTCTAGAAGCACATACAGACCTGCCAGTACATGTGGGAACACACAAATACACACACACACACACACACACACACACATACACACACACACTCATATACATATAAATTAAAATCTATCATAGTTGTGCAATAAACATAGACTGTTACAATCCCTACTTTGTGACTCCTCATCTGTCAGGTTGCTACTTTTGCAGGTGGGCATGATGCATTAGGACATCTAATTGCAAATGATAAAGACATAGCTGGTGAAAAGCATAAAAGGAAATTGGTAAGTGCCATGTCACAAAGGATCAAAAGTCACATGGCTTGATCCAGATGTGCACATAGCACCAGAAAAATATTCTGTCTCCATCTCCTGGTGAATTCCTGCTCAGACAATGTGATGGTTTGAAGATGCTTGGCCCAGGGAGTGGCACTTGTTGGAGTAGGTGTGGCCCCATTGGAGGAACTGTGTCACTGTGAGAGTGGGCTTTGAGACCCTCCTCCTAACTACCTGGAAGACAGTCTTTTCTTGCTTGCCTTTGAAACAAGATGTAGCACTCTCAGCTCTTCCTGGGTCCTACCTGCCTGGATGCTGCTTTGTTCCCGCCTTGATGATAATGGACTGAACCTCTGAACCTATAAGCCAGCCCCAGTTAAATGTTGTCCTTATAAGAGTTGTCTTGGTCATGGTGTCTGTTCACAGCAGGAAAACCCTAACTACAGACAGGGTCCATTCACTATAGCCAGCTGCTCTTTGAAAGCTGCAGGCTCTTACTCTGAAGTGTAGTGATTGATAACCTATGGAAGAATTGTCTACCCAATAGACACAGCCAAATGCCTGTGATGGACAATGGTAGATCTGGTCTGGATCTCAAGACTATTTTTCAACAGACCGTTACAACCAAAGGGAACCCAACACTGTAGCTCCAATTGGCTAACTCTGAGTCATATGCTCATCCTGAAAACGTGGGTCCATTCTCTCCTGAGCATTACACAATTGGCCTGTTCCCACTGATACACAAAAACCACTCAGGCTGGACATAGTGACACATGCCTTTCATCCCAACTCTTGGGAATAGAGACAGGCAGAGTACCATCTGTGAGTTCAAGGCCAGGCTGGTCTACATATCAAGTTCCAGGATATCCAGGGATACACAGCAAGAGCCTGTCTCCAAAGCAACAAAACAAAAAAGGCTACTCAGAATTTAAATATGTCCCACCTTCCCCTGTCTTCCCTTTCCAGTGAACAGCCTTGCACTCAGTGCCCTGACCATCCCTCGTTCTACAGTTTAGATCCCTCACTTTCCTGCCTAGAATCCCAGATGTGTGGCAGCCAAGGCTGAACAGAGCTCCAGATGTAGCCTGATTAGCCCAGAGGCCCATGAGATACTGGCTTTCTGTTTCATGGGCTGTCCTGTTTGACTGTTTTTTGTTTGTTTGTTTGTTTGCTTGTTTTTTCAGTAACGACAAGGTATCCTACTCAGCACTTAGGCAGTGCCTTTGTTATATGAGCTGTTTCCAGTGTGAGATGTCTTCCCCCTGTACAAAGTAAAGGTGCCCTTGTTTGGATACAACTTTCAAAGTTCAGTCCATTTTTGCAGTTCAAGGTGTTTTTGCATAGATTCTACCTTCATTATTAACCTCTCTAGGTTGTGCATAATCCACTCATTGGACTGGCAGGCTTTATTATTATCCAAGAGGATAGTAAAATACATTAGGGTCAAAGATAAAATCCTCTGGCCCATTACCGGTGCACATGACATGTTGACAGTAATTACTGCTTCTGGCTTTGGTTGCCCAAGCACCTATGAAGCAACTCAGCCAAATTAGCTTTCCTGAGTCATCAAATGCTTCCCCACAAAGCGCGTGGCCTCAGATAACAAGAATCCATTCTCTCATAGGGTTGGAAGCTAGAAGTCCTAAGTCAAGGGGTGAGCAGAGCTGTCCTCCCATTCCTCTTCTAGCTGTGGGCTGCTGGCCATCCGTGGTTCACAACCTCAGCCCTGCCTCCAGCCACACACAGCTTCTGGCTTCCTTGAGTCCCTGCGCTGGGTAGTTTTTATGGGTTTTGTTATTGTTGTTGTTCAGTTTGGTGGGGGGGGTTGTTTGATTTTTTTTCTCTTTTGGCTTTGGCTTTTTGAGACAGGGTTTCTCCATGTAGCCCTGGCTGTCCTGGAACTCACTCTAAGAACAAGCTGGCCTCCGACTCAGAGATCCATCTGCCTCTGCCTCCCAAGAGCTGGAATTAAAGGCTTGCACCCACTAGTTTTGTTTTGTTTTGTGTTGTGTTGTGTTGTAACTTGACATAAACTAGAGTCACCTGGGAAGAAGGAGCCTTACTTGAAGAATTACCTTCATCATATTGTCTGCAGACAAGCCTATGGGGGAATTATCTTCATTGATGAAGGATATGGGAAGGCCCAGCCCACTGTGGGCAATGTCATCGAACCAGGCAGGTGGCCCTAGGTTAGAAATCAGGCTGAGCAAGCCCTGGGAAGCAAGACAATAAACAGCATCCTCTATGGCCTCTTGATTTTTACTTTGCTCTGTTGGTTTGATGTGTATGCTTCAACCTTAAAAGAACATAAACCTTTCTACTCCCTTATTTACACATAAGTGCTTTTACCTAAATGGAATCATGTAATGCATGTAGGTTTTTTTTTTTTTTTAATGCTCCATCCCCCAACATCAAACATTTGGTTTGCCTGTTTGTTCACAGATCACACCACTTAATGCGCGCCATGCTTGTTTTATGCTTCCCTTGTTGATGATCTGGACCCCAGCCCCTCCTCACATGACCCTCAGAGAGAGGCTCCGCTGAGGAGTCCTGCAGCTTCCAGGAAGCCTTCTGGGTTGGCTCACTTGCAAATCATAGGGAGTTCTCACTTTGAAGCTGGGCCACCCACCGACCCTCACAGCTTGAATTCAAGATCAAGGACTCTGCCACCCCACCAAAGCCTGAGGGGCAGGAAGGACCCAGCAGAGCCCAGGACCATGCTGAGACCATGGTTCCGCCCTTCTGGGTTAGCTCTGCAGTTCTGCTGGCCAGGGGGCCCACCAGTAATGAAGATAAAACGAGAAGTAAGATAAACACAGTCAGTAGGCTAAAGGCTCGGAATAAAAAGCTGCAGTAGAACAAAGGGGCTGGGCCACAGATACAAATATAAAGAGAGATTAAGCCCTTGCTTGATCTAAAAATAGGACTCTTCAGGAACAAGGTCTAAAGCAGGAGGCAGGGACAATCCTCTAGGAGAGCAGTCCCTCTTCTAAGATTCCTCCTTCCAGCTTGATGGCTAGGGCCCTTGAGTTACAGTCCAGTTAGGAACTCCCTCGGTGGGCTCTTACAGACTCCAATTTGGCTACACAGTCAAATCTTAAGAGGAAACAAACAAACAAACAAAAACCACTTCACTAGTTTGGGAGAAAGGCCTTCGGACTACACTGGCCTGCTTGGGCTTTTCTGTGCTGTAAACCTCCCCACCACACCCTGATACTAAGTTACTAATGGTTTCCTACCTGGCTTGTAAACTAATTCATTTAGGATTCCGGAAATAGCATCACACTTAGAAGCTCTTTGTGGCCTTCCTCATTTCCTAAGAATTTGAACTATACACTAGGGCCACTGAAAAATCTGAGCTGATTAAAAGCCCGTTAGTATTTATTGCTACACAGTTTCTTAAACCACTGTCTCAACATTCTTTTAAAAAGTTTATAGCGACCCTGAAGGGATGGCTCAGGGACTAAGAACACTGACTACTCCTCCAGAGGTCCTGAGTTCAATTCCCACGCATTGTTATAGAAATTTGCTGGGCAGTGGTGGCACACGTGGTGGCACACACCTTTAATCCTAGCACTTGGGAGGCAGAGGCAGGGGGATTTCTAAATTCAAGGCCAGCCTAGTCTACAGAGTAAGTTCAAGGACAGTCAGGGCTACACAGAGAAACCCTGTCTCGAAAAAAGGGGGAAAAAGTTTACTGAGCATATATATATATATGTATACACACACACACACACACACACACACACACACACACACACACATACGGTGGGGTTGCAAGCTTTGATGTGATGTGCCAGAGGCACCCCAAATAAAGTATCTCGTGCTACAGAAGGAACATTATTAGAAGAAAGCCCCACTGTGGGGAGTCATGCAGGAAAGGCTCTGGCTAACTGCAGATGAACCAGTCTGCAGGATTCTCAGAAGTTCACTGATCATGTTCACAGGAAAGGAAAGGTCCCCTAGCTGTACCACTTGCTGTGGTCACAGGGCAGGTCTCAGCTTGCAGCGTGCGCATGCCTGTGCTGTTAGAGACTGACCCAGGGCTCCGCGCATGCTCAGCAAACGCTCACCTGTGCATTACCCCTTAGCGCCTCAGATCCTTTCCAAAAGACTCACTCTGGTATCTTTGCAGGTGGGGCCCACTTCCCTGCTCCTCTCTCTGATCCACGGGTGCTGACCTGGCAGACCACAGCCTGATCCTCCTCAGAGGCCCGGGCATCATAAGTGGCAGAGGTTTTTGACACCCCAGCAAAATGTCTTAATTACTCCATTGCCCTGAGAGTCCAGAAAGGCTTCCTAAGACAGCGAGAGGGGAAGCCAGGAAAGCTTTAGAATTGCTGTGGGCCATGTCAGGAGACTGGAGAGTCACATGGGGGTAATTTAGAATCACAGTTGCTGGTACATATCGAGGGCAGCTCCCTGCAACCTCAGGGTTACTCTGGTTACATGACCTGGACACTGGTCGGGCAGGTGTTAGCCCCCATGGAGTAAGCTCCCTATAGGAAAGAGGCAACTGTCTTACCTACTGCAAAAACCATCTCCATCCCAATCTCTATTCAACCTGCTCATGTTCTTAGGGGTCTCTCTAGAGCCACATCATTCAGTGGCAAAGCTACAAGAGCCTCTGACCTAGAGGAAGGTGGTCCCTGTCTCCTATCTTCCTCTGGGAAAGGTTTAAGGTCACTCTCTGTGGGTTACTAGCTCCACAGTCAAGTGCATTGTTGCCTCAGGAGTGAACCTGAGAAGAGGGCACAGGATCCCCACAAATACCAAGTGCTCTGGCCAACCCTGCTCTGCTAAGAGGAGGTGGGGCCAGGGCAAGCATCCCAAAAATAGCCCTCTGGTGGCCTGGGAGCCCTGCCCCTGAAGTCAGATTTGGAACTGGGAATCCCAGAGGGGCTCTGTTCTCATACTTTTTGTGGCATGTCCCCTCAGGCAGGCCATCTGGACACCCTGGGAAGAAGGTGCAGGCTCCCTGTGTACAGGGAGGTCGCTGTGGCAACCTCTGCAGCTCTAAAAGTGTATGTAGGTTAAGAGCACCTTGGTTGGTCTGAGTAGCCAGAAGCAGGCCCAAGCAAAGCAGGACTTTAACTCTGCAACTCAGCATCCATCAAGCAGAAGAGTATAAAAACCAACTGGTGCCGGGCAGTGGTGGCGCACGCCTACTTGGGAGGCAGAGGCAGGTGGATTTCTGAGTTCGAGGCCAGCCTGGTCTACAGCGTGAGTTCCAGGACAGCCAGGGATACACAGAGAAACCCTGTCTCAAAAAATAAAAAAATAAAAAAAAAAAATAAAAAAAAAAGAAACAAACAAAAAAACCCAACTGGTAAGAGGAGAGGTGGAGCAGACGTGTGCCACATGTGTGTGACACATGTGTTGCACAGTAAAGTCTATGTGTGCCATGTATCATACTTCTAAAGTATGTTTGTGATACGTGCTGCGTATAGTACATGTGTGTTCTATTATCGGTGAAACCAAAATTACTTTTTGGGGGTTATTAATCTCCTATAAAAGAATTTAAAGCTGAGCATGGTGGTGCATGAATTTAATTCCAACCCTGGAGAGACAGAGGCAGGGGGATCTCTGAGTTTGAGAGCAGCTGGGCTAAATAGTGAGACACCGCCCAGGAATAAATTAATTAATAAAAAAAAAATTAGACGAAGACCTAAAAGGAGGCTTGCAGACATTTTTTTTTTTTTAAATCAGGATTTAAGAGAAAAACAACAGAGCAGGCAAGCTATAAATCTCAGCAGCTGCTGCAAACATGAAGATGGAGAAGACGTAAAGACCTGTGCCGTGGAGGTCGGAGGTGGGCAAGCAGATATGCATGAAGAACAAGGAGCGTCAGAGAGAGAGAGGGGCGGGGGAGACCCCAGAGCATCAGGCAAAGGAAGCTAAGGGTTTTGTTTGTTTTGTTTTGTTTTGAGGTGGTGATGGGAGATAGAAAGAATAAAAGAAAAGTTACACTTTTCCTAGTTATTTAAAAAAGTATGCAGACTTAACCAACGTTCCATAAGCAACTGTATGGGGGGCGTGGGCGGGGCTTCCAGAAAGGGAAGCACACATAATTAAGGGGATAATTATTCCTCCCATCTTGGCTTGGCCTCTGTGAATTGGCTTTCCTGAGTGGTGGTCTTTTAGCTAAGTGATTGACAGGTCCAACTAGATTAACTCTTAAGGAAGGAGACAATCACATGGACTGTTCCGATCTTCCAAGCAGAGCAGAGCAGAGCAGAGCAGAATGGCCCGTCTCCACCCGAGGCTGGAGGTATCGTCTGTGTGTCTGATGAGTGTCTTATGAGTGTCTTGTGCAGTGTTTTCTGTGCATGTGTCCGGGGCATCTGTGTGTTATGTGCTGGCGTGGGATGGTCACTCGGTCAGTGTGCGTGGGTAGAAGGTGGTTTTCCTTGAAGGGAACTGAGCAAAGGAAATGAGAAGTTGAGGTCAGGATAGAGGTCGAAACTGAAAAAAACCAGGCAATCTGTGGGTGAAGTGGAATTAAACGGCTAAGTGAGGGCAGGAGAAAGGCGGCCTCCTCACTCGGAGCCTCAGGTCATCCAACCTCTCCTGTGGAGTGAAAGCAGAAGGAAGAGGTTGCCACTGGGAATGAGCGCCGTTGTGAGCAACAGACACCCTGACTGACTGCAGGTGCTGAAGCCAGCTATTTTTATATAAACAGTTCTTCTCTTTCTTCTGGGCGGCAGGTGGACTTGATTACTTCATGCTGCCATTTTTTATTTTTAGCTATTTTATTGGGTTATTATACTTCTACCTCCCTTCTAACCCCAACACTATGTAGGAGAGAAAGAAGGCTAGAGGAGAAAGGTGGTAGAGACCTCTTTAGACTATTTCCTGCTGATTAGGGGTTTCAGGATTTTAGGGGCAAGTCCATCTCTGTCAGAATGACAATGTTGGGGTGATCTTTTTGTGCACTGTGTAAAGATTGTCTTTGTACTGTTCGAATGCCAATCTCTGTGCCCAGCAGGAAGTTGAGTACAGGCTGGACTTTGGTATTGTTACAGATCAGATAGCCTGTCTTAATGTTTTGTAAACTCTCCCTCCAACAACTTCGGATTGGTTTAATAAAGAGCTGAAGGGCCTGCAGAAAAGGAGAGAGCAGGTGGGATTTCCCCAGGAGAGAATAGGCGGGACTTCCTGGCAGAGAGATCCAGGAACTCTGGGAGAGAGTCTGAGGCTGGACTTTCAATAGACAGACAGAGGAAGTCAGGTGTGTGAATCTAAGGAGAGGTAATGAGCCAAGAGGCAGATGTAGATTAATATAAATGGGTAAATTTAAGTTAAGCTAAGGCCTAAAGCTTTTCTACTTAGTAAAAGGTCTCGGGCTGGAGAGATGGCTCAGAGGTTAAGAGCACTGACTGTTCTTCCAGAGGTCCTGAATTCATTCCCAGCAACCACATGGTGGCTCACAACCATCTGTAATGGGATCTGATGCCCTCTTCTGGTATGTCTGGAGAGAGTGACAGTTTATTCACATACAATAAATAAATAAATAAGTAAATAAATAGATCTTTAAAAAATAAAATAAAAGATCTCCGTGCCATTATTAGGAAGCTGGTGGGTTATAAAAAGTCCAAGTGGTTACATGGGCCTCAAGTCGAGCTTCTGCAGAGGCTGAATCAAGAGCATTGCCTTCAGCTCAGGAGGGTGAGGCCGGCCTAAGGAATATGGCAAGATTAAAGGAAGAGAGAGAGAAAGATAGAGAGAGGAAAGAAGGTAAGTGGAAAGTGGAGAGTGTTCAGAAATTCAGACAAGATCACACAGGCAGTGATCACAGGCCAGAAAAGGCACAGAATTCTCTTTACACTACATTATACATATGCCACACTAGGTCAAGATTTTATAGGCAGGAGTGAAGGATTTAGCTTGTCTAGCATCCATGAGAACCTACAGACCTACATTCAAACTCCAGCCCCAGAAAAACAACCTGACATTTTCTTTTCTTTCTTTCTTTCTTTCTTTCTTTCTTTCTTTCTTTCTTTCTTTTTTTTTTCAAGACAGGGTTTCTCTGTGTATCCCTGGCTGTCCTGAAACTCACTCTGTAGACCAGGCTGGCCTCTAACTCAGAAATCCACCTGCCTCTGCCTCCCAAGTGCTGGGATTATTATTATTATTATTACTATTACTATTATTATTATTACTACTACTATTTCTGTGTGTCTATGTGAATATATGTCGTGTGTGTGCATGCAGCAGAGGCCAGAAGAGAGTGTCAGATCCTCAGGAGCAGAAGTTATAGGCAGTTCTGAGCTGCCCAACATGGATCCTGGGAATCAAATTTGAGCCCTCTTATGCTGAGCCATCTCTTCAGCCTCTCCAATCTATATTTTATTTAAAGAAAGTTTTTAAGTCTCCACTGAGATCCTCCTCCTCTTGTGGATTCTGACCTCTCTGGCAGCTCCATGCGGGAGGCTGATGTAGGCCTCTTTACTCAGTTACTCTTCCCTGGCCCTTCCCACCCTGAATATCATACAAAGTTCTTTGAGCCTCCCAAACAGGGGTAATGTCTGTGAGATTAAACAGGAGATCACTGAAGAGTGTCAAGCAGCAGGAAGTATTCAACAAGACAGTGCCTTCCTAGAGATGGAGCTGTGTAGTTAGTCAAAGGAAACCATGGTCATGTTGGTTCTGGTTCTCATACCTGTTCCTGATGAAATCCAACTGTTTACAGCCAGAAGTCATCATTTCACCTTCCTTTGCACTGAAAATGTGACTACATGTAGCAGATCTACTAAGTGCCAGGCGCCCTACTGCTCAGGGGCCTGCTGCCTGCTTGTCTGGAGTTCACAGTGTAACTATATGTGGTGGTTTGAGTAGGAATGCTCCTATGGGCTCATATTTGGATGCTTGGGCTCTAGTTGCTGGAACAGTTTGGGAAGGATTAGGAGGTGTGGCCCTGTTGGAGGAGATGTGTCACGAAGTCTGGGCTTTAGACTTTTTTTTTTATATTTATTTTTATTTATTTTATGTGTATGAGTACACTGTAGTTGTACAGATGGCCGTGAGCCATCATGTGTGTTGCTGCTGGAAATTGAAAACTCAGGACCTCACTGGTCTCCAGGTCCTGGGAAGAACCGGGGGTGCTTCCCTCTGGGAGGTGTGAACACAGAAGACCCCACAGAAGATGGTCCAGCAAGCCTTCTCCAGGCTGCTGTCTACCACATCTTCTTTCTTCTACCCTAGAAGGTCGGTGAGAGTCAGGCCAGGATTTTCTGTTGGTGAAAGGAGAAAATCAGGGCAGGATGACTGTAGGTTTCCAGAAACCAGAGTGGCCAATTTTCAGCATGATAAAGAACTCCAAGAGAGAGACAGGGCTGTTGACAATGGACTGTCCTTCACAGGGTCTTCCCCACTGGTGAGGGGTTCTGAAGATAGAAAAGGACTAGGAGCCAGTGCTTGACAACAGTCCCAAATAACAGAACCGTCAGGTTTGACCAGGGGCCTCTCTTTCTGTGTATTGCCCTTATAGACAGCTTTAATTGGGGAAACAGCCCTTCCCCCTCATTTCATCCCTAAAGGTCAGAAAGACACACAGCAGAGACAGGAGTGAGTATACCTGGGAAACTGCCGTGCTTACCAGGTAGGCCTAAAGGCCCTTCACAGCCAGAGTCACACTGATGTCCCTGCATGGCTGTGGTCACACTGATGGCCCCTCATAGCCATGGCTGCGCCAAGTTAGTGCCCTCCTCCTGGCCTTGAGCTCTGGCACAAGGCCTTCCCAAACACCCTTGTTTGAATTAGAGAGGGGACCTCTATGATTAGATCTTCAGATCCCTCCAGGGGTTCCCAACTGTTAAGTCACAGCCAGGCTGTTTCTTTCTGCAGGTCCACAATCTACAGGGCACGCAGAGACTCTCAGTCCCACAGCCCTCCCTTTAGGAAGGGTGTTGTTAGCCTGCTTGTTCAAGACAATATATTTTATAGATCAGGCTGGCCTTGAACTCACTATGAAGCTCAGGATGAACTAAGCCGGAACTCCTGGTGCTCCTGCCTCTACTTCCTGAGTGCTGAGATGCTTGTACGTGCTATCACCTGACACCAAGCCCAGAAACCTGGATACAGCACTCAGAGGGCATAAGTGCTCGGTGCATTACTCTTACTGCATTTCAAACGCAGTATGGTGTGGGGGCTAAAAAACACCTGGGTACAGTGCAGAGCCTGTGCTTGGCGTATTACCCTCCAAACCACCAAAATGAGGGAAGGAGAGAGACAGAGTGAGACACAGAGAGACAGAGAGACAGACAGAGACACAGAGAGAGACAGACACACAGACACAGAGAGACACAGAAACACAGAGAGACAGACAGAGACACACAGAGAGAGAAAGAGACAGAGAGACAGAGAGAGACACACAGAGAAAGAGATCTAGAAGTAGAATAACCTCATGGTCCAACAGTCCTGCCTCTGAATGTAAAATATATATATATGTTTATTTGAAGTCTTGAATGTCACTGGGCATGGTGGCAGGTAGATCAATTTAAGTTCCAGGCCAAACTGGGCTACAGAGTGAGATACACTATACATACGTATGTTTAAATCTTGAATGTCTTGAAAAGCCTAAAGAGGCAAAGATGTAATGTTTCTGTTTAATTATAAAAACTCATAGACAGAAATCACCTTTAACCCCACTGCTCGGGGGCAAATACTAACAACATATTTCTTCCTATAGACTGAATATAAATGTGGTCTGTCTGTTGATTTGCCTATAATTTATGTTAGCAGAGTCACAGAGGCATATGGCATATGCCTTTAATCTGAGCTTTGGGGAGGCAGAGGCAGGTATATCTCTGTGAGTTTGAGGCTAGCCTGATCTACATATCTGGTTCCAGGCTAGGGAGAGTTACATAGTGAGACTCTGTCTCAAGAAAGCAACAACAAAAGGTGCAATTATATATACCACTTTGGCACTGTTCTAAGTACTCCCCAAATCCTACAATGTGATTTGTTTTGTTTGTTTCTTGAGATGGGGTTTCTCTGGGTAGCTCTGGCTGTCTGGGAACCAGATATGTAGACCAGGCTAGCCTCAAACTCACAGATCCACCTGCCTCTGCCTCTCACGTACTAGATTAAAGGCATGCACCACCACTGTCTAGCAATGTGATTTTTTTTTAAGACAATGACTCCCTCCGTAGCCCAGGCTGATTTCAAGTTCCCCTGATCTCGTGTCAGTCTCCCAAGTCTGGGACTACAGATGTGGGTCCCACCTCTGACTAATATGACTTCAATGGCTTCATGGTAGTTGATCAAATGCACACCATACTAAGGCATTCTTAATTTCTGAGCATTTAGGTTGATTAAAATTTCTTGTTTTTTTTTTAAACAACATATACATCCCATGTCATACTGTTATCCATGTTGTTTCCTTAGACTGGTTTTCTGACTCTCTGGAGGCCAGTGGTACCTCTGCTAGCTACCCCAACAGTCTGGTTCTGTCTTCAGAACCGCATGTCGCCCAGCGCTCTGTTCCTTCTAGGGTTTGGAAGGCCCCAGATTTTCTCTTTTCTGACTTTGTCTATTTTTGACTCCTGCAGGTGCTGGCGAGCTAAGAATTCCAGTTTAAGCAAAGTAGAACAGGAATCTGTGTTTTCACTGATGAGCTTTGTAGACTCCAAGGGAATTTTGTGGCAAAAAAAAATGAGAATCTCTGTTACTGGAAGAGGCTTACAGGATGCTTCTTGCAACCCTGCACTTCATGAAGCCAGAGAATGAAGACTCAGAGCAGGAAACAGTGCAATTTTTTCTTTATCTTGATGGACAGGTGGTGCAGAAACCAAACTTGGCCCATCACCCTCGAGACTGATGAGCTAGGGTCACAAATTCTCCAGTTCACTGTACCAAATGCCAGGTTCCAGAACAGCTGTGGCTGTGGGGTCAGGTGGGGATATGTCTGGACACCACCTCAATGACAACTACACCAATGGTCCTGGCACTCAGGAGAGCCAGTGACATTCTCTCTAGGGTGACAGCTTGGCTCCTCTCCTATGGTCAGCTCAGAAACTCAGGACTTAGCCCGACAGATTGTGAGCACCCTGGAGGCGTGCGCTTGGCCAGAGAGGCAGAATGGGACTCAGACCTTATGTGTGAACGCAATGGAGTAGGAAGCTGGGCAGGGAGGAGACCCTGTCTTCATTAAGCACCTACTGTGTGCAGCCTGATGACCAGCATCCAAGGACCTAAATAATAACTTCAGGAAAGAGGCAGAAACTGTGTGGGGGAGGGAACAGTGTGGTTGGGGTTGGGAACACAGCTGTAAAATGATCCCTACTGACTGTCTGGACCTGGATGAGCAGGCGACTTCTTAGCAGTTTTCACAGGGAGACCTCCCTCTCCTCCCTCGCCTCCCTCTGGCTTTTTCTTCTTTTCTCCCTCTTCCAATAGCCAACTCAAACATGCTGTCTATACCTGCCTCAATCTTTTTGTTTCTTTTTTTGGGTTTTTTTGTTTGTTTGTTTTGTTTTTTGAGACAGGGTTTCTCTGTGTAGCCCTGGCTGTCCTGGAA
>NW_022196894.1:30140165-30143584 GCF_008632895.1 Mastomys coucha | reverse complement strand
CTCAGAAATCCACCTGTCTCTGCCTCCCAAGTGCTGGGATTAAAGGCGTGCGCCACCACTGCCCGGCATCTTTTTGTTTCTTTTTGAAAGTTAGCACTTATTATAAATTGGCTCTTAAAGCCAGATGTGGTGGCACATCCCTTTAGTCCCAGCACTGGGGGCACAAGCAGGCAGGATCTCAAAGTTCAAGGCCAGCCTGGTCTACAGAAAGATTTCCAGGACAGCCAGGGTTACACAGAGAAACCCTCGTCTCATCTTGAAAAAACATAAATAAGCAAATAAGTAAATAAATAAATACAGAGAAACTCTGTCTTGAAAAACCATAAATAGGGCTGGTGAGATGGCTCAGCGGGTAAGAGCATTGACTGCTCTTCTGAAGGTCCTGAGTTCGGATCCCAGCAACCACATGGTGGCTCACAACCACCCATAATGAGATCTGACATCCTCTTCTGGTGCGTCTGAAGACAGCTACAGTGTATTTTGCCAAAGCAAGCAGGCTGGAGTGAGCAGGGTCGGAGCAGAGATCCTGAGTTCAATTCCCAGCAGCCACATGATGGCTCATGGCCAGCTGTACAGCTACAGTGTACTCTTACACATAAAATAAATAAATAAATCTTTGAGAAAAAAAAAGAAAAACCATAAGTAAATAAATCGCCTCTTAAATAAAAATAACAAGAGCTGAGAACAGAGGTGCGTGCCTGTAATCCCAGAACTCAGAGGGAGGTCACTTTGGTATATAGGAGGTTAGAGGCCAGCCTGAGCTCCATGAGACCACCCACCACAAAAGAAAATAAATGTACACAGGACTGGGAAGGTGACTCAATTGGGGTCTTAGGGTTTTATTGCTGTGAAAAGACACCAAGGCCAAGGCAACTCTTATAAAGAAAAATATTTAATTGACATTGGCTTAGAGTGCAAAGGTTTAAGTCTATCATTGTCATGGTGGGAAACATGGCAGCGTGCAGGCGGACTCAGTGCTGACCTGCAGGCAGGAGAAGGAGACTGTGTGCCATACTGGGCATAGCTTGAGCATAGGAGACCTCAAAGCCTGTCCCCACCGTGACACACCTTCTAATAGTGCCACTCCCTATGGGCCAAGCATTCAAACACACGAATCTACCAGGGTCACACATATTCAAACCACCACAGTTGGTAACATTCCTGCTGTGCAAGCAATGAGGACCTGAATTCAGATCCCCAGCACCCACCTAAAAACCATGTCTGGGGATCTGTAACCCCAGAGCTTGGGAGAGAGGGGAGACAAGCTGATTTCTGGGGTTGATTGACTGATTAATGAGTGAGTTCCAGGTTCAATTAGAGACCCTATTTAAGACAATAATGTGGAGAGGAGCCAAGGATACCACTTGACATAGACCTCTGTTCTCCACATGGACATACATGCCAGCTGTACACATCCATAGGATATATACATACGTACCCACACAAGAAATAACACTCATATCATAAAGAATATTAAAATAAATCCATTGCCTGCCCAAGAAACAGAAGAATAGGGCTGATAGTGTAGCATAGTGGTAGAGTATGGCTTAGCCCTGTGACTGAATCCCAGGCTAAAAAATACTTTAAAAATGAGAAAGACTAGCCGGGCTGTGATAGCGCATGCCTTTAATCCCAGCACTCAGGAGGCAAAGACAGATGGATTTCTGAGTTCGAGGGCAGCCTGGTCTACAGAGTGAGTTCCAGGACAGCTAGAACTACACAGAGAAACCCTGTCTCGGAAAAACCAAGAGAGAGAGAGAGAGAGAGAGAGAGAGAGAGAGAGAGAGAGAGAGAGAGAGAGAGAGAGAGAGAGAGACTATTTTAAGACCCCACCTGCCGCCCACAGATAACCACTATTCCAAGTTTAGTGGTTACTCATATCTATAGGTCTCCAGACATTTTATTAGTGCTGCCACATTTGTCTTTATTGTTGTTACGGACTGCACTGTGTCCCTTCGGACAAGTGCATTAGGAGTCGTAACCATAACCAGGTTCTTCAGAATGTGACTTTATTGAGACTCCCAAGTTGAAACAAGGTCATTGAATGGGCCCTAATCCAATATGACTGGAGCCCTTACCGAAGCAGGAAACGTAGTGGACTTGGAGAAGCTTCTGAAGTCGCCTTGGGGCTGCCACACCCTACCCCAGAGCCTTCCCAGGTGGCTCCACTGGCCCGGTGACCTGAGACTTGGCTCCCAGCCTCCAAAACAATTGGATGAGCAGTCGATGGGCAATGTGCTGTTACAATGCATTACGATACCTCACTCAGCACCGCTCTGCCCTTGACACTGGCTTGCAAGTGAAGCCAAGGTGATTCATTTTCCATGCCAGATCCCATTACGATACACCAGGACTTATCCATTTGACCTTGAAAAGTTACAAGGCTTGATCACAGAAGTTTTTAAATTATTCATATTCATGTACTCCTGGCTGGTCTGCCTGCCTCTGCCAGGGTTGCTTGAGGTTCTTTGTTCTCATGGGGAAAAGAGTTGGCCAGTTAATACCCCAGGAGCTTGAGTACCTCTGGGGTAAAGAGAGCAAACACTAAGTGGGTAGGAGCAGCCGAGCAATAACACTTGGCAGGATCATTTACTGGCTCTCCCTAGGGAGTGGGGCTGACAGCTGCTGTAGGCAGTGAGTGTCCTCTCTGCCCTGTATGCTCCTGAATACGGGATTAAACCTTCCTTTTACGTTTGCCTATCTGACGAGTGGCATCTGTGTGTACTTTTGGTGTCTAATAAAGTGGAGTGTCCTTATGTGTCTTCTGGCAACACCTGTTCTGTTTACATAAGACACCCATTTGCTCTTCCTCAACTTTCCTTATTCTTAGGTATTCTTTATATAAGCTTTGCACGAGTGTCATAGTAGTCCCTATACATGTCTTTCTGTTATGTTTATGGTGTCCTTTTATGAACGCACGCTTCTTCTCTTTCTTCTTACTTTCTTCTGCCTCCTCCTCTGCAGTTAAAGGTTCACAGCAAAATTGAGCAGAAGATACAGAGGGCCCTGAGATATCTTCTGGAGGAATCCTTTATGCTCCTTGAAGCACTCGCTGGCTAGGAGACAAAGCTTAGGCAAGCCTTGGCTGGGTGCCTACTATCCTGGCCTGGAATCCTGGCCATAAGTCACTGGGAGAGGCTCAGGGCAGACCAAGCAGGCCAAAGGAGCTTGCAAAAAGCCTAAAAGTAGCAAACAGACCTGCCCAGGATCTTGGTTGTAGAGGTGGTTTTACAGGTGTGAACGAGAAATGCCAAAACTGACTTTAAAATTCAAATTGGGCAACTTTTTTTAGAATGTATTTTTTTCATTATTGTGTGTGTGCTCACACACGTATGTAGAGTATATGTAGTGTGCACATGTGTGTGGTGGATTCCTACAGAGAGCAGAAGAGACTTTTCCCAATCTTTTCCCCTTCTTTT
>NW_022196894.1:30125299-30140155 GCF_008632895.1 Mastomys coucha | reverse complement strand
TTTTTTTGAGATGGGATTTCTCTGTGTAGCCCTGGCTGTCCTGGAACTCTCTCTGTAGACCAGGCTGGCCTCGAACTCATGGAGATCCACCTGCTTCTGTCTTCCAAGAGTTGGGAGTAAAGGAATGCACCATAACCACCTGTCTTTTTTTTTTTAAATCGTGCATGTGCACATGGCATGCCCTCTAAGGAGGTGACACACTCCCATGTCATACACAGAAGTCAGAGTGTGAGGCATGAGACTCAAGAGAAAAGAACAAATCCATGATTGTCCAATTAAAGATAGCTGTATTTTAGGGTTCACCTGCAACTGGCCAGCTGGCTGTCTCACCCTAAATCAGGATTTGAGAGAGCAGCTTCTGCCGGCCTCTTGACACCTTTTATAGGACGGGTAAGGCATTCACAGGAGCAAGAGAGTCAGTTGTTACAAACTGTAGAGAGATACAAGGGAAGGGAAGGAGCAGGGTAAGGCTCGCAAGTTTAGTGTAAGCTGAAAAGCTCGTTTTACAGTTCCCATCAGACCAAGAAACGGGAACTTGGTTTTAACTACAAATAGAAACCTTAACTTGCAAGGACTTAACACAGGACAAATAGAAGTTTATTCTTTAACTACAAACAGAAACCTTAACCTACACAGGGCAAATAGGGACTTATTCTTAATTATCTTAACTGCAAATAGAAACCTTAACCTGCACTGGGCAGTGGTGGCGCACGCCTTTAATCCCAGCACTTGGGAGGCAGAGACAGGTGGATTTCTGAGTTCGAGGCCAGCCTGGTCTACAGAGTGAGTTCCAGGACAGCCAGGGCTACACAGAGAAACCCTGTCTCAAAAAACAAACAAACAAACAAACAAAAAAAAAACTGAAAAAAAAAAAAAAGAAAAAAGAAAAAAGGCAGGCAGCCTCCAGAGTAGTGGCACATGCTTGGCACTGGGCACTGAGACAGGAAGATCATGACCTTGAGGTCAGCCTAGGCAACATAGTAAGATCCTGTATCAATAAAGCTACAAGGAGGAAGGAGAAGGAAGAAATGAAGGGAGGGGGTAGTGTTCCTAAAATATTCACAGGGTTCAATTCTGATCACAAGATTATGAAGGATTTTAATTTTCCTCTTTATGTTTTTGATACTCGAAAAAAATTCAAAGCATAGCTGGGCAATGAGGTATATTCTGTAGTCCCAGCTACTCGGAAAGCTGAGGCAGGAGGATTTTTTGAACCCAGGGGTTTGAAGCTAGTTTGGACAACATCATAAGACATTATCTTTTAAAAAATAATAATAACAACAAAACTAAAATGTAATAATAAGAAATACAAAAGCATTAATTTGAAAACAAAGGCAATTTTATAAGTTCAGAGATTTTTGTGATCAGCAACAGTAGCCATCAAAGGGCTTTCTTTTGGGCTGCTTGTGTGGTAATAAGAAGCAGTCTTGGGCTTGATGGTCCTGCCTTAGCTCTGCCTTAATTGGTCTGGGTCCTCGGTTCCTGAAACAATAACCCAGGCATCTCTTAGCAGTCCCACAGCACAGCCACTTCACGCATTGTCTTAGCTTTAAGGCACTAAAGAGAATACAAGGGGATTTAAGAAAAGCTTTGCTTAGGTTGTGTGTGTGTGTGTGTGTGTGTGTGTGTGTGTGTGCTTTTTAAGGTTATAAAAAGAGAGTGGGCTAATCTCTGAAATACAGTTCCTAGAACTGAATGTTTTTTTGAGGTTTCTCTTAATGGGTATCAGAAATTGCCTCTCACCCCCAGCCAACCACAAGCACAGCTGCTGTGCCCTGCCGGAACCAGAACCGGCAGCGTGCAACCCTCCTCCCTCACCTTCATCCTCTGCCGTGTATTTATTACTCTGTTTACCCCGCCTGTGGCTGCTTGGCTGGGCCAAAGAGCTGACTTCACTGTTTCCTCTTCACGTTCACCCAGCCTTCCTCTTGTCCCCCACACCCAAACCCGTCTTCAGCTTGGCCTCCTCTTGGTCTGGGTGGTCCTAACTGCCTTCTTTCATCCCTCTGCTTTATGTTTGTGAATGTAATCCACACTGAGCACAGATCTTGCTCACTACCTATTTGCTAGTTCTTTCCCTTGGAGGTGGCTTTGGGGAGGGTACGATAAGGGTCTCATGTAGCCTAGGCTGGCCTCTAACTTTCTATATAGCTGAATCTAGACTTGAACTCCTGATTTCTACTGCTTCCATCTATTTCCCCATGCTGGGATGACAGACATATGCACCACCATTGGCCCTTAGTTCTTCTTGAACCACTGCTCCCCTCTCATGCCCAGCTTGGAAGCAGCTATTAAACTTTAAGGGTGAAAACAGAGAAAAGGCAGAGGAACGGATCAGTGGCAAGCTTCCAAAGATGAGGAAGACAGCTGTAAGCGATGCTAAAGAGGCCCCTGGAAGAAGGATCTAGAAGGCTAGCTGCTCCCGCAGGAAAGAGTGCTGGCTCTCCACAATTCACAGTGCCAGGGCTTGTGTGAAGACCATATGATAACCATCTCATGTTCATAGCTTCCCTCTGCCTCAGGTTCTTATCTATCAGTAGACTAGGTGTCAGCATTGCCTGGGAGACCCACGTAGGGGTGAGTTTAGTTCTTGCCTGTCTTTCTGCTTCTTTCTGGTTCCTTTCTGCCACGCCCCTGCCCCAACCCCAGTCTCCTCTCTGACCCACCCATTGAGTTGAGCCTCCTATAGGCACCCATCAACTAGTCAGAGGTCAGCCAGGAAAGGTTGCAAACTATTCCAGTTAGAGATTGGGCCTACGACTCTGCACAGCTCACCTCAGAGAGGAGGGCTCAACTGCTGGGCCAGAGACTGGCAGCTGTTTGGTGGGCCTTATTCTCCAGACCCATCATCCAGCCTGGGTCACAACCAACACTGAAGACAGTGACCTTAGGCAACTCATTTCTGGGTCCCTTTAATGTTCTGTGAGACATAACACCTGCCCTCAGGGGCTGTTGGGAGCAGTGGGAGGGAGCACAGCCTCCCAAGAGCAGTCACTCAAGTTTCTCTTGCAGATTGTACACCAGGACATGGCATGCACTGACACCTCCCTGGACATTTGTGGATAGATCAACTTGGAATCATCTCACTCCATAAAAAATAATGACTGTTTCGGAGAGCACAGTCCACATGCAATCTGATGAACACAGGCAACCTCTCTTCCACTTCTGAGCAATTCATCAAAGACAAACCTGTGTCCTGGGCTGGAGAGACGGCTCAGTGGGTAACGTGCTTGTTACGTGGACACAAGGAGCTGAGCTTGGATCCCCAGAACTCACGTAAAAGCTGAGCAGTGTCGTGTGTCTATAGCCTAGTACTGGGGTTGGGCAGAGACAGGGTCCATGAGGCCTGCTAGTCAGCCAGGCTGACCCAAGCAGCAAGCTCAGTGAGACACTGTTTCAAAAACTAATAAATAAATAAATAGATAGATAGATAGATAATAAATGAATAGACACACATACCACACAAACATAATCTAAAAAAACAACAACAAAAAAAAGGAAACTGTCTCCGAATCCTTCATCTCAATTGAGATCAAGCTTCTTTCAAACTACCAACATTCATTTTTAACATTTGCTCTGATAAACACTCAACAGTGGGAATGCGAGGTCCCTGGGGAAGGACCTGCCGGGTTGTCACAGCATGCTTTGGAAGGCCCTCAGGAGTTACTTGATTTTGTGCTAAAGCCACAGGCCTTGGAAATGGGGGGGTCATGGGGATGTTACAAGACACCCTGGAGATCCAGGATTAGGGTAACCCTGCCCTTAGAGCATGACAGATTGAAGGACAATGGTCTAAAGAGAAATGAGACTTTAACTCATCCTGGGGGATTAGGATGTCACATCTGGTGACACACATTTGTCAGTCTACACCTGAGACGGTCATCCCTGCTCAGGGCCCTAGCGCAGTGTGCACAGGCAGGCCTGGCTCCGTCAGCACACAATCCTCAGTTCTGCTGGAGGTTTGAGGATATGGGATCGGGACAGTTTTACCTCTTCAGAACCAGATTAATGAAGAGATGCAATGAGGCCCACATGTAACAAAGTTTCCATTCACTATATAGCACAGGGCACACTTGAAGGCAGGCTGGGGTGTAACTGTGTAACTGATCCCCTAATTCACCGAGGAAGCTAAGATTGGAGGGAGGAGCCTGTCAGATACTTAATGGTATCTATTACATCTTGTCCCTAAAGCTTACTGCAGTCTCACGGCAGGTAAGAAAGTTATGAAAGCCAGGTATATCGATTCATAATTGTAATGCCAACCTGTGTCGGGGCTGAGACACCAGGATTTCTGGGAGTTCCATCTACAATGAAACTCTGTCTCTAAATAAATAAATAATAAATAAAATGAATATTAAAGGAGGCTACCTGATATAATTTGAATATTCTTACTTTTTTCTCTTCTGGTTTTTTGAACAGAGTTTCTCTGTGTAATAACCCTGGCTGTCCTGGACTCGCTCTGTAGATCAGGCTGGCCTCAAACCCACAGAGATTTACCTTCCTCTGCCTCTTGAGCGCTGGGACTAAAGGCATGCACCATAATGCCCGATGATGATTTGAATAGTCTAAGGATGGAGGCAGGGCACAGCTCTCAATTTTTATGTATGCCATGATGCAGTCAGAGCTCATTTCCCCAGGGCATGTGCTTTGTTTCCGTGCCTGGGCACTCCAAACAAGCAACTCCAGGATTCTTTCCTTTGCTGTCCCTCCCCCTCTTCCTCCCTCTTCCTCCTCCCCCTCCCCCTCTTCCTCCCTCTTCCTCCTCCCCCTCCCCCTTCCTCCTCCCTCCTCTCTCTCTCCAACATCTCATTTGTGCTAGGCAAACCTGCAAACAAGACCACAATACATGTAAACAAGGAGAGGAAACCAATAGTATTGGTAAGAAATTTCTTGCAGGGTGGTGGTGGCACACGCCTTTAATCCCAGCACTCGGGAGGCAGAGACAGGCGGATCTGTGAGTTTAAGGCTAACCTGCTCTACAGAGGGAGCTAGGACAGCCAGAGCTACACCGAGAAACCTCGTCTAAAAACAAACAAATAACCACCCCCCAAAAAACAAACAAAAAAAAAAAGAAAAAAGAAAAGAAAGATTTATGTTTATCTTGACTGTGTGACTGACAAACTAAAGTCAGATGGAAGAATGGACATTTCTTCTACTTTAGGAATTAAGGAAATATAAAGGAGGCAGAAGTGAGGTGTAGGCTGAGGGAAAGGGGTGAACTCGGTTGACCAAGTAGGAAACACCAGCAGGTGGCTGGGGGCGGGTCAGAGAGAGGGGACAGGGAGGGGACAACAGTGTGGTTTATGTCCTATTCTGTGAAGAGGTCGCCTCACCTAAGAACCCTTGTCACAGCCCTGCCCTGAAAGATCACAGAAGGTTCTGGATCTGCAGGCATCTGAGGAGGAGGGCATGGGGGCTTGGCAGGATGGAGTCCTGAGAACAAAGAGAATCAATTCTGCTAGCGAATTTTCCTCAGGGGAGGAGCAGGCTTCCCATGGACTCAATCTGAAATGGGTTTAAACTCCTGCTATCACAGCTAAGGGAGCATGGATGGGGGTGAGGATTAAGATGCAGTTGTGATTGGCAGCTGGAAGTCCATACGCCTCAACCCGGGGGAGAGCCTGGCCCATCCCACCTCTGAGGACCGCCCCGCCCTGAGCCAGTGTTCCACTGAGGCCTGAGCCTCCCTTGCTACAACCTCCCTGTAACAGGCAATCATTGTCTCCCACCCAGGGAGCTGTGCGGACCTGGCAGAAGAAGGGACCTGTGACACACATGGCGCTGTGTCCTGCCACTATACGAGCCTATTTGGTCCCCTCCTTTCCCTATTGAAGCTTCAGGGCTCGCGTGGCTGTCCAGGCAACCACTCCGCTGAAACCTCTTTGTTCCTGAGGTTGCAGCTGACGGTGTAGGAGGTGTAGGCAGCTTTTCATGATTCAGACCCGGGCAGAGAAAAGAGGCATAATTCTAATTTGAGATCAGAGCCCACAGCTGAAGGGGAGGGAGTGTGGGGGCCGCTTCCTGCCGGGTTGGGAGAGGGGCCCAGGCTAGGTTGAGGGCTTGGGTGGCAGGGCCCGCACAGGGGTGGGCAGCAACAGCTGTGCCAATAAAACTGCCCATAAGCATCTGGTCCTGATTATTCTCAGGTAATATCTGAGCTGGAAAATGCCCGAGCTGGTTCTGTGCATGAAAGGAGAAAATTTTTCACGGACAGCCATCAAGGCAGAGGGAAAGCTAGGCTGGAAATGAGATGGCTGCACACACACACACAGCTAGAATCAATCCCCCTACTAGGAAACTCTCAATCATATTTGCTCAATTTGCATCTTTTAAATGATTTTATTTAATGTACATTCATGTTCTTCCTGCTTGTGTGTGAGAGGGTGTCAGATCCCTTGGAACTGGAGTTACAGACAATTGTGAGCTGACATGTGGGTGCTGGGAATTGAACCTGGTCCTTTGGAAGAGCAGCCAGTACTGCTGAGCCATCTCTCCAGCCCCCTCCAGACTTATAAAAATAGGCATGTAATTTTTTTTACTTAAAAGATTTATTTTTTTTTATGTACATGTGTGTGTGTGTGTGTGTGTGTGTGTGTGTGTGTGTGTATGTGTGTGTGTGTGTGTGTGAGCACCACAGGTGCCTGCAGAGATCAGAAGAGGCCATCTGACTTCTGGAAACTGGAGTTACGGATGGTTGTGAGCCAACATGTGAGCGCCGTGCACATGTAATTTCACAATAGCACTTAATCATACTATAAATAAGTGTATTCTTCTTAAGACTACTTTGTTCCTCCTGGACATACCGTGGCTGCTCAGTGTTTGCCGAGTGAGTGAGCAAGTGATTCTCCTTCTCGCGCGCCAGGTCAGGTCCCAGGGTAGTTGGTTGGTTGGTTGGTTTTTTTAACATCTCTTCTTGAGCGGACAATATACTTCTCTTTTTATTGTTGTGTGTGTGTGTGTGTGTGTGTGTGTGTGTGTGTGTGTGAGAGAGAGAGAGAGAGAGAGAGAGAGAGAGAGAGAGAGAGAGTATATATATAAGTGTGAGTGTGTCATGTGTCTGCATGGTGTGTATGTAGTATGTCTATGCAGTATGTGTGAGTGTGTGGGGGTTTATGTGGTGTGTATGTATGTATGTTTGTGTGTGTGTGACATGCATGTGACATTCGTGTGTGGATGTGTATGTATGTATGATTTGTGTGTGTTGTGTGTCTGTGTGTGTATGTGTATCTGTGATTTATGTATGTGTGGTATGTGTCTGTGTGTGTGGTATATATGCGAATGTGTCTGTGTGAGTGTGTCTGTGTGGTGTGTGTGGGTCTGTGTGGTGTGTCTATGTAGTATGTTTGTGTGTGTGGTGTGTGTGTGTGTATGTATGTGTCTGATTTGTGTGTGTGGTGTATGTGTGGTGTGTGTGAATGTGTCTATGTGATTTGTGTGTGTGTGTGGTATATGTGTGCACATGTCTATATGAGTGTGTCTATGGCAGGGTGGTGGTGGCACACGCCTTTGATTCCAGCACTTGGGAGGCAGAGGCAGGCAGATTTCTGAGTTCGAGGCCAGCCTGGTCTACAGAGTGAGATCCAGGACAGCCAGGGCTACACAGAGAAACCCTGTCTGGAAAAACCAAAAAAAAAAAGTGTCTGTGTATGAGTATGTGAGTGTATGTATGTATGCATGATTTGTGTGTGTGTTGTATGTGTGTGTCTGTGGAGTGTGTGTGAGTATATGTGTCTGATTTGTGTGTGTATGTGGTATGTGTGGTGTGTGTGTATGTGTCTGTGTGATTGGTGTGTACAGTACATGCATGATTTGTGTGTGTGGCATATATGTGCATGTGTCTGTGTCTGTGTGTCTGTGTCTGTGTCTGTGTGAATGTGTGTGTATGTGTGATTTGTGTGTATGTGGTATATGTGTGAAAATGTCTGTGTGTCTGTGTGTATGTGAGTGTACATCTGTTTGTGTCAATGTGTCTGAGTGGCATGTGTATGTGCCGGTGCACACGTGCCACGGAGCATTCACAGGACACCTTTGGGGAGTTGGTTCTCTGTCCACCTTGTCAGAGTCTGTCTTGTTTCTGCCTCTGTGCTGGTGCTGCCTGAAAGCTTCTGGGAGCTTCTTCTATCCCCCTCCATCTCATGTCGGGAGGGAGTGCTGGGATTAGAGATGCACTCCACCTCACATGGGGTTTTTGGTTGTTTTTCCAGTGTGGCTCCCAGGAATAGAACCCAAGTCCCCAGGCTTGCTCAGCAAGAACTTTTACCCACGGAGCCATCTCCCTTTCCAGCTATAGAGTTGTAGAGGGCTCTCTCCCTCCCAGCATCTCCTCTCTCAGGACTTACCCCTTATCCAGTCCTAACCCCTACCCCTACAGCAAGGAAAGGCAAGCATAACTGCTAAAGGATTCCTGTTTCCCTCTTGGCCGAGACCAGCTTTGGGACATGTTCTGGACTTTTCTTCTTCCTCACACCAATTACAGCTCCTCCCTCTTGATAGCTGTTCCTGAATCTGGGCTAGCCTTAGGCTTCAGCTCATCTTGTGCACCATCTCTATCAGGTTCATTCTGACATAGAAAACGAAAAGCCTGCCACAAGTAGAGTGTCCCCCAGGGTAAAAACCAGCTACAACGTGGTATAGACCCCTAGGCAAGACCAGCTACGACGTGGTGTAGACCCCTAGGCGTGCCCCATGATGGAACTTCGGGGCTAATGGGCAGTAGTGAGGCAGAGCACTGAGTCAGAAGTCACTGTGTGTCTGACCCCTGAGGTCAAGGGAAAGACTTTCCAGGAAAGGGGTGTGTTCAACCGTGCCATTACAGCTGGGGATCAAAGAAAAGTGACTTCAAACCAAACAAAGCCTGGGCTGGGGGTGAAGCTTGGCGGCTGCGGGGGTGTGTGCCTAGGATACATATGGCCAAGAGTTTTGATCTTCAGCACAGCAAAAGAAAACAAAAATCAGACTAAAGTTAAAAAAGCAAGCTCCAGTAAGGTCCCAGGGCCCATGTGTACAGCAGCTGTGTGGGTGAACCTGGAAGGGTGTGGACCTTCTAAGCAAGCTCCAGGAGTAGGTCCCCGAGACCCAGTGAGCAGAAACAGGGTGGGGTGAAGATCAAACAAACTGCTTCTTTAAAGCCACCTGGATGTTTTAGGAATGTCTGGATTTGGGCTTTTCTTTCCTGCAGCAGGATATTTAAAGAAAACAGACCTGAAAGGCTTCAGGTCGAGAGCAAAGAGCCCTCTGTGTGTGTGCCTCCTCCTGGTCTCCGCTTTGGAAAAGGTTCCTTTCCTCTTTGCTCTGGATTGTGCCCAAGGCAGGCAGAACCTGTTCTCCGAGCCAGGCCAACAGCCCAAGTCTCTGTGGAGAGCAGGAGTGAACTGGGCACAGACCAACCTCACAGCCTTACTAACACTTTCACCCCAGAGGCCCCGCAGCAGGAGTTTGGGGGCTCCAGACTGCACTGCCAGCTGGCAGCCAAAGGGCCCAGCCCTGCTCACCAAGGGGCCCACTCCTACCCCGAAAGACCAAGCCTAGCTCCTTCCCCTGGAAGATAACTTGGCTAAAGGGAAGGGAGCTGAAAAGGTCACCACAGAAAGGTGATCTAGGCTTAGTGCTTAGGAGTTAATAAGGTGGCCTATCCACAGCCTTGGCTATTCCCAAGTCATCTCAATCCAGAGTGTGTGAAAGGGCAAAGGGAGACAGACAGACACACACACACACACACACACACACACACACACACACACACACACGAGAGAGAGAGAGAGAGAGAGAGAGAGAGAGAGAGAGAGAGAGAGGAGGGAGAGGGAGGGAGAGGGAGAGAGGGAGAGAAGAAAGAAGAAAGAGAGAGAGGAAGAGAGAGAGAAGAGGGAGAGAGAGAAGAGAGAGAGGAGAGGGAGAGAGGAGAAGAGAGGAGAGAGAGGGAGAGAGAGAAAGAGGAGGAGGAGGATAGGAACCTGACCTGGTGACCCAGATCTATAATCCCACCTACTTGAGAGGCCGATTGTAAATTCAAGGTCTGTCTGGGCTAAAGAGCAAGTTTCAAGTCTAGAACCTGTCTGCAAAGTCAATAAAAATGGGAAAAAGGACAGTATCTTTGTACTGTGTGAAACTGTGAGCTCAATGGGGTGGAATGGTGCGAGAGGTGGGGGTTGGAGGATCCTTCACAGGGTGAGAATACTAAACTAAGTAGACTTAAGATTCTCCTGTTGCCACCTTGGCAACCATCCCACCTTCGTTCCTGTCAGAGTCTCCACACCATGTAGAGACATCCAACAGTGAATTCAAGAGCAGACATCATCGGCTCCACTCTCCTGTTAGCAGGCGAGGAAGGGTGACTTTGAGAGGCTGGGCTATGGACACACTGTAGGAAGCAGAGAACCCTCTCCCATCCAATGTCTCCAGGGACCGCTCTTGCTGTGTGCACAGCATCTTGCTACACTGGCCAGGAAGGGGCCAGCAGGAAGGCTTCTCTCCATTTTTGCCCAAGGCTTGTGAAGAGAAAGCTAGAAACTACTGGGCTGGAGAGTTCCCAGCGCAGTTCTCTGCCCAGAGTCAGTGCCCTTCTTTGAACTCCTGATCTCTGTTGCTGCTAGGTGGTGGCTGAGCTCCGGCATGACTCTAGTTCAAGCAAAGGATCCCAATGGGTCACCGAGGCATTGAGATCAGGCCACAATCTTGTTCATTGAGCCAGACAAACCTTGTGAGAGACAAGGTGGCATAAGCTTGTCCATCTGTTTGGAGGCTATAGCAGGAGGCTCACAGGTTCAAGGCCTGGCTGGGCTTCTCGGAAGGGCTTCAAACCCAGCCTGAGTAACTAGATGAGACCACGTCTCAAATTTTTAAATGGTACCTTAGTGATGGGTGCTTGCCTTGAATACATAGAAATCTCGGTTTGAGCTCCAACACTTAAAAATTTAAAGAGGGGGCTGGAGAGATGGCTCAGCGGTTAAGAGCACTGACTACCCTTTCAAAGGTCCTGAGTTCAAATCCCAGCAACCACATGGAGGCTCACAACCATCTGTTATGAGATCTGATGTCCTCTTCTGGTGTGTCTGAAGACAACTACAATATAGTTATTTATAATAATAAAAAACAATCTTTAAAAAAAAAAGTTAAGGAGGAATCCAGGGCCAGGACAGGAGGAGTCCTGTTCCTGTAGGTCTGGGGACTGTCAGAGCCACATCCACAAAGGTACTAGCAGTGCCTCCTGCACTTGCTTGAGGATTAAATAAGCTAATGCGAGCAGAGCAGAGTGTTTAACCCAATGCCTGGCACACAGAGCAGCAACATGACTGTAGCACATGCTGTCTGCCTTAGGATCCTGCTTGCTGATGCCAAGCAGCAAAGTCTCTAGGCCCTTCCTGTTTCACGGGCCTGGGGACAGCTCAGGCTGGCCTTTCATGAGCTCTGGGACTCCAAGGGAAGCCCTCCCTGATGCCTCAGCCTCCTTTTCCTTCTCCCTGAGGAATAAGGGAGGGGGCTAGCTAGCCTATAGGGTCCCCACCCCCACCAGTTTGGAATCTCTCATTTCCATAGCAAAATAAAATTGCCCCTGTCAGAAAGCAATTAGCAATGGGTGCCTGGCTGAGCTGCAGAAGCCCAGAGCCTCCAGCTCTCCTTTGCTGTACCCAGATCCTAAGGCTTCCAAGAATCACAATTAGACGCTCTTACTTGAAAGTCCTCCATTTACTTTGTGTTCCTGGAAGTTTTCATCCAGGAAAAGCCAAGGGGAGGTGGGGGAGAGTCAAAGGGATGGAGAACCGAAGGGGAGAGGGGTGCGTGCGGGAGGGGAGGGGGAGGGAGGCAGGAAAGAGGACAGAAGGAAGAGGAAGGAAGAGGGAGTGGAGAGGAGAGTGCAGAGGTAAGAGGAGGTGAGGCCCAACATGGAGTGGGGACACAGAGAAACAGGAGCCAGGAATAACAAGTGGCTTTTGACTTCCTTCAGCCTGAGGTGCCATGAACACAAGCAACTAAGATGAAGCCAATTGCTTAACTGAAGTGTACAGCCATGGCCCTAAGGCCAGGATACTGTTCCACAGGGGAGTCCCAGCTTTTACACCTATGTGAGTCTACACTCCTCTTGGCTGGGACATCCTAGAGGTTGACTCTATGGCCTTGAAGCAGCGCCTTTCCCCCCTCACCGCTCAGCCCCAAAGGATCCGACTCTAACCAAGCAGCAGTGGACTCTGCCATCACAGTAACTGGCATTATGAAGTCCTAAGCAGATCACACAAAGCCCGGCCTCATGCAGCCCTTGCATCACCCTCAGTGATGCCTACCATTGATTAAGCCACCTCTGGTCAGTGCTGGAGTCTGACTCTGCCTGGTTAATGCCTGTGACAACGCTGTGACTTGTGTCCGTTCACCTTGCTTCCTAGAGAAGCCTGTAGTCTTCACGCTGAAAAAAAATGTGTCATGGGAAAGGGGCCTGGAGGGTTTTGGCTCTCCCACTTAGCATGACCAGGGGAAGTTACTGCTTTGTTGAATGTTGTTTTCCTCGTCTCTAAAAGTAGAATAGCAGCTGGGCTGTGGTGGCGCATGTCTTTAATCCCAGCACTTGGAAGGCAGAGGCAGGCGGATTTCTTAAGTTCTGAGTTCGAGGCCAGCCTGGTCTACAGAGTGAGTTCCAGGACAGCCAAGCCAACACAGGGAAACCCTGTCTCGAAAACAAAACAACAACAAATGTGTATTATTAAAAAAAAAAAAAACTAGAATAACAACTTAGCAGGGTTGATGTGAAGATGAAAGGAAATATTATAAATAACTTAGCACAGGCTAGACCTGGCAGGGGGTAGTTAAGGTTTGTCACCTGGAACAGAGGGCTTCATCCCCAGGCAGCATCTGCTTGCTAAGAACTAAAGACTCAATCCCCAGGTGAGGTCTCTTAGAGGCCTGACACCAGACCTAGGTGCCCATGAGGTGATCAGCAAGGAACCTGGCCCTGACTGACTCTGTAGTAGTCTCCTCTGCCCCATCATCCCTGCCTTGCCCCACCCTTACCCCCCTTGGGTGGAGTGGTTAGGGCAGAGCAGGGCGGGTGAGCCAGAGGCAGTAGGGACCATTATCAGGTGGCCCAGGAGGACGGAGAGGGCTTCAGCAGCCCCCTTATCGGCTCCCTGACTGCTGAGGCTTATCGGAGCCTAGGGCAAGAGAGCTGAGCTCTGCAGCTACTGCGCTGGCTCTCCTGCTGGAGCAGCTGAGAGTAGGAACCAGAAAGCCACCAGGCTGCCTGCCATTTCTGCCACGAGGTTATCTTAGCCAGCCAGTTCCCTCACTAGCCCCCAAACCCTGTCTGAAACTGCTGATGGTAGGCTGTAGGACGAAGAGTCTCCGACCCTTACCCTCATCTATGAAGGTGGAAGCCTGTGACTTTTTTGTGAGGTAGTTGACCCCGTGGGGACTGCGGGGCTGAGCAAAGTGACTTCTGGCAAGCATACTAGTTGGCAGCAGGTCTGGTTAGTCAGTCACTCAAGACTTAACCTACGCTCTAAGTCTCGACCTCCCAGAAGGTTAAGTTGTGGATGACTCTGTAGAGAATTTTGGCTCTAAGGAGCTAGCTGGCTGGGATCCCACAGAGGGGCTCCAGCTACAACTTGGCACATGGTCATCTTGGCTTTGGCCCTTACTCTGAGGGTGGCAGGGCTTTCTGGGCATATGGACGGCAGGCTTCCTCCTGGGGCTCTGATATCAGCTCTCACCTTATGTCAGCCAGAGACTGGGTGGGGTAAGTCTGAGAAGCAAAGGCAAGTTCTGCAAAAGGGAGGGACAGAGGAGAAGGTGGGAGCAGAGCAACTGAAATTCTTCCAGCCCAGCCTGAGGTCTAGGGGAGGACTCGGGCCTTCAGAAAAGGGGCAGGCTAGGCCCCTCCTAGAGCTGTACACATTCTCAATTGGGAAGAACAGAGAAACCTAGAATCTTTACCCCAGAGCACGAGTGACTGCCTTTGAGGAAGTCAGGGCCTCTTGAGAATCAGAAGAAAATTAGATCCTTGCCTTGCAGGGTAACTGAGGCCTTAAGGAGTCAGGGAAGATAGCACGCTTGAGCCCCTGAAGGCCCCTTGCCTGAGGCTGGGTGGGTCCCCTGCAAACCTGGAGCCTAGGAACCAATAAGTACAATCCCAAGCCAGTGAGGCTGAAGACAGACAGCCCCCCTGAAGCCTGAAGAGGGGCAGGTACCCCTCCCAATCCAGGAAGTTGCAGGTTTTAATCCAAGCCTTGGCTCAGGTTCCTGGACCCCTCTATTCCTCTGATCCAGGCCCCAGGTTACGTGGGGAGCTCTCCTTTGGGGAAGAGGAAGCCCCTCCCACCTGATTCCCCCATTCTTGCTCTTTTCCTGAAGCTGGGATGTTCTGCACACACTAGAGATTCACACCCAGATGTAGACACACATCTGGGTTCAGAGGCTCAAAAATACTATTCCTGTCCTTGCTGCCATGTAACACGGAGCTATTTTAGCCTCACAGTTAAATGTGCTCCCACAATAACCCAAAATGTGCTCTCCGGAATCATTTGGAAGGGCCAAGCTGAGCTGAGGTTTTGTTTTGTTTTGTTTTGTTTTGTTTGTATTGTTTGAGACAGGGTCTATATAGACCTTGCTCTCTTGGAACTCACTCTGTAGATCAGGCTGGACTCAAACTTACAGAAGTCCTCCTGCCTCTGCCTCTTGAGTGCTGGGATTAAAGTCATGTGATACCACACCTGGCCTGGGCTGACTTTTCATACGTCAATGATGCGTCAAAAACTCCTAGAAAAGTTGAGCAAGGGTAAAACTGGGAAAATGCCCCAAGTCCTCTCAAAAGCAGCTTTTGGTGTTGAAAAATGAGCTAACCAGTAACTCAGAGGGTCAGAAGTAGAACAGATA